>NC_040042.1:16552456-16583342 GCF_003713205.1 Coffea eugenioides | reverse complement strand
CCTAATGGTTCCAAGTTAAGATTGTAGGAGAATGTCACAAATCCTTTGCTTGTAACTTTTGAGATTTCTTCCTTCAAAAAAAAAAAAAAATTGTGAGACTTCTCAGAGTTAGC
This sequence comes from Coffea eugenioides, assembly GCF_003713205.1. Taxonomy (NCBI): domain Eukaryota; kingdom Viridiplantae; phylum Streptophyta; class Magnoliopsida; order Gentianales; family Rubiaceae; genus Coffea; species Coffea eugenioides. The sequence goes on along the minus strand of NC_040042.1, from coordinate 16,583,229 downwards.
TTGATTTTACGTAATGTTCAATGCTTGTGCACTACACAACCTGGAAAGTAAATGCAAGAACTTAGCTTTGCGTTCTTATCAATATAAGTATTGATTCCTTACCTATTACTAATACTTTCTCCTGTATACTGGACCACCAGCATTGCAAAAAGTTTCGCCAATATAAATTAGCTTCTTTCTTTGGTTCAATTCATCTAAATATTTTCTTCTGCTTAAATTCAAAGTTTTCAGAACGTAGCTTTACAATATACAAGGAATTTCTACATATTTTTCGCATTTGTTGTCGCCTCTCGGGAGTATTCATTCCCTCTCAAGTAAGTGCTCAAGTGCTTTTAACTAGTTGATCAAATAATTGTTTGGTTGCAGTATAGCTTCAACGGTTTTTTTTTTTTTGGGAACATTTCTTCAGCTAATTCCAGCTTTTCTTGTTTTATTATGCATATATTTTGCACTTTGCTCTTTGATCTTGACGGGTGTCAAATTCATCTCTGGCTTTGTCTGATGGTTCAGTAGCCTGCAGTGAGGCATAAGACGTACTTCGAGTAATACTTCCATTAACAATTTTTTTTTTAAAAAAAGTTGTTGAGTGCAAAAAGAAAGTTCCATATTCTTAATTTAGGTCTGTACTGATTTTGAAATTTCGGAGAAGAGAAAATCCATTTAAGTTGTTTGCTACATGATGTCGCCTTTGTCACCAAAAAGATGGTTTGTACACTAATTTTTGGAGATGTCTCTTAAAAACTAGGGAATGGCTTCAATTTGTTCCTCAACTTTTACCAGTGATTTTTCTATTTGATCTCTTAGCTTTTAAAATTGTCTATCGGGTCCCCTAACTTATAAATTTGTTTCCAAATTGTTCATATGATTCCCTCCAAGCCAAATCGAAGCATGGTAACGTTCATTTGATTTCAGGTATATTTTCCTTCTCAAAGCTTGAAAACAAAGTATAACCATATTGAATAGTTTTTTGGTTAAGTATTTTATGGTTGACCAGGTTGAGTAACAAAAAAATAACACTATTCTTGTAAAAATTTACATAAGGTAAAAAAATTACTCTCTAGTACATCACAAGCTTAGCATTACCTTATGCTTATAAATTTTGCTACCTTGGTTTTTTGTTATTAGTATGCCATCATCATTATTATTCTATTAAAGCCTGATAAACCTAAACTAGTAAATCTAAAAGTAACATTAATCTAACAAGAATAATGAAAACTAGTACAAAAATAAACTAAAAGAATTTTCTTTTAGCAATTTAACATTTTTTTAAGTCAATACTACAGAAAAGATGATAAAATGTGAAAACAAAATATTGTAAAACGATTAAAGTAAACAAAAATTCCTATATCTTTCTTCATCTTCTTCTTAATTTGTTCGCTTCTTTTTAAGGTACCTTTTTTTGCTACATCTGTCATTTGAATCCAAATAAATCGATTAGCCCCACAATAGAATAATAATATTTATAACAATATACTACACAAATCAATAAAGGTAGTGAATAAAAATCAATAAAATTAGTGATTCCTTACCTACTATTGTTACTTTCTCCTGTATATTCCACCATAACTGCAAAAGTTTTTGCTATTATTAATTTGCTTCTTTCTTTGGTTGAAATTATTATTTTTGTCGAAATCTTCATCTCTTCTACTTGTTAATTTGCTTGTTTCTTTTGCGGAAATTATCATCTTCGTCCTAATATTCTCTTTTGCTTAAATTCAAAATTTTGAGTACATAGCTTTCCAACATACAGGGAGTTTCAATACATTTATCAGAGCTGTTGCCAGAGTATTTAAACTTTCTGGAGTAAGTTCTCATGCTCTTTTAACTTTTATATCAAATAAAATTTTGGTTGAAATATAGCTTCCACTATTTTGTTCTCCAAATATCTTCTGCTAATATTTCCTTTGTCGTCAAATAAATTTTTGGGCTGGAATTTTGCTTCCACTTTTTCTTGTATAGTTATGCATATAGTTTCCGCTTTGCTCTTTGATCTTGACAGATATTGAATTCGTCTCTGGCTTAGTTCTATGAGTTTATAGCTTCTAGTTACGCATAAAGTAATATTTTGGGTGGCATGTCCAACGAAAATATTTTTTAAGTTATTAAGTGTAAAAAGAAAGTTCCATATCCCTAATTTAGGTGTGTATTGATTTTTAAATTTCTCAAAAAAAAAGAAAACATTTAATTTGTTTGCTGCATGATGTTCCCTTTGTTGCCAAAAAAATTACAACTTCTCTAAAAAACTAGGTATCAGGCTTCAATAATCTCTCAACTTTCAGCCATAATTTTGTTGAATCTATCAAGTCCTTCAACTTATAAATTTGGTTTTAAATGGTCGCTCCAAATCAAATCCAATTTTGGTAATATTCATTTTGCTCTTAAGGTTTGATTTTTATTTTGCTTATCATTGTCTAAAATCAACTATTTCATTGTTGGATAAATAACAACTATGCAAATTTTGAATTTAAAATCCAACTTTTGCATATGTGTCATTAATCTAACAATGATAGTTCATGCATTGTCAATGTATATAAAATTAATCCTTTACTTTACTTTATGATACTTAATAGTTTAAGTATTTAATAACCAAATAATTTGACTAACAAAAAAATAATTTGAGTGTGTTTAAATAGGAGATTATTTGAAATAATATATGGAAAAAAATTGCTATAGCACTTTTTGAGAAGTGATGCATGTGAAATATAAAAGTAGTTTAAAAAGTAAAAAATTAATTGAAAATTGTATTTGTGATACAAGCAAAATATTATTTGAAATAATTTTGTTTTCCAAACACACTCACAATATTTCTAACGATTTACATATACTAAAAAAATTGAAAAATTACTCTTCAACACATGAGAAGTTAGCATCGCCTTATGTTACAAATTTTGCTAACTTATTTAGTCCTGTTACAATGTCATCATCATTATTTTTCTGCTTAAATTCTAATAAACCTAAAATAATCTAAAAAGAAACATTAATCCAACAAGAATAAGAAAAGATTATATACAAAATAAATAATAGAGATTTATTTAACTATTTAATGTTTTTGTATAGTTGTTATTGTAGAAAAGAACATAACGTTTAACAATGAAAAGATTACAAAAAAGATACACATAAATAAAAATCCCAATATCTTGTTTTGATTTTTTTTTTCTTCTTCTTCTTTGTGTGCTTCTTTTTTAAGTACGATAATTTGTGTGCTTCTTGGCTAAACATGTCATTAGAATCTAAATATATCATTAGCCCCAAATTAGAACGATAATTTGCATAACAGTAGCTTGGAATTAATATGCTCAGACAAAATTTGTTAAAGGAGATTGTTATCAGTTTTTTTAGTTAAACTAGTTTTTTTTTTCTTTTGGTTAACTCTTCCATCCCTCTCCACACCCTTTCCACCCCCAGCTGCTAGGTACAAAATTTGAATTCTAAATAAGGTTGTGGTTAGGATTCTAAGAACCCTCCCTCGCCGCTAGTAACCAAACTAGTCAACAACTCAATATTTATGGAAACCATTAAAATGGCAAATTTGACTACTTTATAAGTTAACTTGGGAGGAGCCAAACTTACATTAAAATGAATCTTAGTCTAATAGAGTGAAAATTGTCTTGATTAGATTCAGTTTTTGGGATGAATTAAAACCAAATTCAGAATTTTCAACACATATTAAATTATTCAAATAAGTCAACTATTAGATACTTAACTGAAACTATTAAAAAGGACAGATATGTTTTATATTTAAAATTAGAGTAGGAAAATAGACATTAAATTGAACCTCAGTGGGAAAGTAAATATTACCATAATGAGATTTAGCTTGGATGGACTATTCATAACTTAATTTATAAGTTGAGGAACTCAATAAACACTTGTACAAGTTGAAAGACTAGATAAAATCATTGGTAAAAGTTGAGGGACAATTGGAAGTCATTTACCCAAAAAATTTTACTCGAGATAAAAATGGTGTTTGAAAGCATTTCCTACAAATAGTAATGTCCATTTTTCCTTGTGAAAACCTCGGGCTTATAAAACCCTGTAAATGAATAAAGGTCATCGCCTTTGTGTGTGCTCCTATCTCACTTTAGGCTTTAGGGTTCAAACATCCAAAGATTCCATTTTCCTGGGACTCTATATCGTATGCTTTGAACTCTTCCTAAAATTCATTCACCAGGATTGTCCCAATTTTTTTTTCATAACATTCTTGATAATTTGGTTTTGGAATAGGGACAATACTTCATTTAACGGTTTTTTTAAATTATCTTCCATGGCTCATGATTCAAAGACTAAGCTCCATGCATGATCTTCCACCTTGTGTATGTATTTTGTTAACATGTTCCTCGAGTTTGTAACCATGCATGTCCACCAATTATTCTGAAAATATTTCTTTGATTAATCGATAAGTATTCTTGGTGGTCATTGACTGGCTGCCTAAAATGAATCCGAACAATGTTTTCATGTTAATGTAGAAGATATGTTTTCTTCGTTTCCTAGTAACAGAAACTTTTGCTTATGATTATGATCCAATTTTTCATTTTCTATTGGGTCTATCAAGTTATAAATCTCTAATAACTTTATTAACATTGATTTAACTTTCTTGAACTGTGAGTTTCAGGTCACACGTGATGGAAGCATTTGTGGGAATTCTCGTCGATACTTTGAATTCCATGATCCAGAAGGAGAGTGGATTGCTTTGTGGTGTTGCAACTGACATGGAAAAGCCTGCACGCTTGCTCTCCACCATCAAGGCAGTCCTTGAAGATGCTGAGCAGAAGCAATTCACAGACAAGGCAATACAACTCTGGTTTCAGGAGCTCAATGGTGTTGCCTATGAAATCGATGATGTATTGGATGATTACGCAGCTGAAGCCTCAAGAGTCAAGTACAAAAATTCTGGTTGTTTTAGTTTGATGTGTTACCCTATAGCAGGAAACTTAGTGTTTCGTCACAGGATTGGGACAACGATGAAGGAGATCCTTGAAAAATTTAATGCAATAGCTGATGAGCGGATAAAGCTTGGTTTGATTGATCAGAAGCGTGGGAGCAACCACTTTCAGGTTGATTCTACTGGAACACGTGAGACTGGTTCCTTGCTAAAGGAACCTGATCTAGTCCTTGGAAGGGACGAGGCGAAAGACAAGATTGTGAAAATATTGGTGAATCAAGTCAGAGATAATCAAAATGTATCAGTGCTCCCTATAGTGGGTGTTGGAGGCCTTGGAAAGACAACACTTGCCCAATTGGTGCTTAATGATGAGCGCATAGCCAAGCATTTTGAGCCAAAACTCTGGGTTTGGGTCTCAGAGGATTTCAATGTGAAGAGGATTATAAAAGCCTTAATTAATTCAATACGAGGGACTCCTGTTGAAGAATTAGAATTGGATCCTCTGCAAAGAAAACTTCAAGAGTTGTTGAGAGGGAAAAGATGCTTGGTTGTACTGGATGATGTCTGGAATGAGAATCTAGAGGAATGGGAGAAACTGAAATCTGTTCTGGAATGCGGATCAAGAGGTAGTTCAATCATCATGACAACTCGCATGGAGAAGGTTGCCACAATAATGGGCACATTAAAAACATATTATCTGTCGAGTTTGTCAGAGAATCAGTGTTGGTCACTGTTTAGGCAACGGGCATTTGGCCGTCAAGAGGCTGAAGAATATCCTAACCTTGTAGTTATCGGAAAAGAGATTGTGAAAAAATGTGGTGGTGTTCCTCTGGCTGCAAAGGCTCTTGGAGGCTTTCTACGATTTAAAAGGCAAGAAAATGAATGGAACTCCGTGAAATGCAGTGAAATTTGGAACTTACCTCAAGATACAACACATATCTTGCCCGCGTTGAGATTGAGCTATCTTAATCTTCCGATAGAGTTGAGAGGTTGCTTTGCATATTGTGCAGCATTTCCCAAGGGCTATGAATTTGAAATAGAAGAGGTAATACATTTGTGGATGGCAAATGGATTGCTTTCATCTAATGAAACAATGGAAGTGGAAGATGTTGGTGTTGCTGTGCTGACTGATCTATATTATAGATCACTATTCCAAGCAGTAAAGGAAGATGAATTTGGCAATGCCCTCACTTTTAAGATGCATGACCTTGTCCATGATTTGGCTCGATCAGTAATGGAGGCAAAACACGGTGGAACAGAGTCAAATAGAACCATGATATTAGGTATGCCAGATGATCAGCTAACAGTGGCTTTTCCTATTACAATCACAGGCATTGACCAATGCTTTTCTTTCTTGTCAAAATGTGGCTCCCTGAGGGCTCTCAAGGTAATGTCATACAATAAGCAGCTTTTACATGCAATAAGCAAACTGAAACATTTAAGGCATCTAGATCTTTCAAGATCTTTAATTGTTGAACTACCCAATTCAATTTGTGACTTGTGGAATTTGCAAATTTTAAACCTAAATGATTGTCTCATTCTTTGGAGTCTACCCAAGGGCATGAGATTCCTTAGAAATCTTCGACATCTTTGTCTACATGGGTGTTGGAGTTTGACTCACATGCCAAGTGGAATTGGGAAGCTGACTTGCCTACGGACGTTAAGTATGGTCGTCCCGAGTGGCAAAAAAGGCTTCCGACTAAGTGAGTTGCGAGACTTAAATATGCTTAGAGGAGGGCTAACAATTATGCACCTTGAGAGGATTGAAGACAAAAAGGATGCAGAAGAAGCTTGCTTAATTAAAAAACAGAGTCTCCACGGGTTGAATTTGTATTGGGATTCCGAAAGAACGATTCAACGGTACAATGATAAGGAAGTGCTCGAAGCCCTCAAACCCCGGCCCAACCTTCAACTACTACGTGTCCTAGGCTTCAACGGTTCATCATTTCCATCTTGGATTTCAACTGTAACAGAAGTTGTTGTGCACGAGAGTGCAGCGGAGTACATAGTTGGGGTCCAAGAGAGTATTGCCGCTGCTGCTGCAATGTCCCCATCGTTGAAACAGCTGGAGTTAGAGAACATGCCCAACCTAAAAGGAATGTTAGGAAGAGAAGTCCAAGGTACTCCAGGGGTATTCTCTCAACTTCAATCCTTGTCCTTTAAGGATTGCCCAATGTTGACATTGCCACTGCCACGTATGCTGTCCCTAAAGGAGTTATGCGTCGACCGTTGCCCGAACATGGCATGGGCTTCAATCTCCAATCTCACGGCTTTGAAGGAATTGACCATCAAGCACTCTCCCGAGCTGAATTCTCTGCCAGAAGAAGGATTGCGAGGCCTTGCTTCTTTGCAGGAAATCCATTTGGTCCGATGCTATAATTTGGTGAGTCTCTCAATGGGGACTAAAGCCCTCAAATCCCTGACTCGTCTATGCATCAATGGGTCACACGCGACAGCTCTGCCAGAGGAAGTCAAACATTTGCCTGCACTACAAAAACTGGAGCTGCAGAGTTTTTCCAATCTAACTTCATTGCCAGATTGGTTTGGAGACCACCTCACTTCTCTTCAAGACCTGACACTAAAATATTGTCCGCTTGAAACACTTCCATCCAGCATTCAAAAGATGACGACACTCCAACATTTGACTATATTTCGCTGCTACCGACTGGGACGACAGTGTAAAAGGGGAGGAGAGGAATGGCACAAAATTAAGCACATCCCGGACCTGAAAATTGAAAATTGAGTAATACAATTATATATGAGTGGGTCTGCATATTCATGTATTACGTAATAAACTATTTGTGTACTATCCTGTAAGTGTGGAGAAGACCAACACTAGTACTCAATTTATACCATACCCAGTTGATATGATTTGCTAGAGGTTGGATTAAATGAAAAAGATACTGAGATTTGACGGCAGTTTTCACAAATGAGTTCTGTTGCATGTATTAGTTCTCTTTTTGATTGATTGTTCAAGTGCGTTGTAGTTACTTGACATGATGTTATTAAGCACAAACTGTATTTCCTTTTTGGCATGTGTTTTTTTTCTTTTTGAATGTATTATTCTTCTTCTTGTTGAGTGATTATTCTTGATCTATGTGAGACCCTTTGGGTTATCATTGGCTTATAAGATGCAACATATCTGGGCGTTTTTTTAGTGCTTATGGTTTGACTTTGACTTTCAATGATTTTTCTGGGACATTCATTGCGTATGCTACTTACCATGGTTTTGGCATACCAAAATTGCACATGTTGATTTGTGTACAACATTTTGCTATCCTCCTACCTGACTTAGTCAAGGATCCCTTTCTGGTGAAACATTCTCTACTCCCAAGACTTGGTATCTGTTGATTGATCTGGCATTACTGGGAGAATAGTTCTCAGGATTCTGATTTGGACTAGGAAATGGTGATTAACTGCCTTTTGAAAGAAAGATGTTTGATAGGAGTATATAACTGAAAGGAGTATCAAGATGATTGTTTTACTTCTCCAGAAAGATATTTGGTTTTATGTTTTTTCATTGCAATTTGAATGTAGACCGGTAGACACCGTGATACCGTCAGTTCAGTTTCAGAACGCACCAGAGCATAAATGATTTAGTAAATCCAAGAATATCTGAAGTTTCATGGTGTGCTTTTCAGAACAGAAGCCTTTGACTCTGTATATATCAAGGAGCGAGGAGAGTTTTGATTTATTTTGTCCTTTGTTTCTCTTGGTCTGGGTTTCTTCTTGTTGTTCTGTTGATTAGGACTTCTTAGATGGTTCCCATCGGGTTCAAGTTTTGCAGCGAATAAAGACTTAATTTTTACTATTGCTATCTTTCACGTCATCATGAGATCCCAAAAAACTGGTTCATATAGATATTTGGTTTAAACTATTTTGCTTTGAATTGTAATTCAATATCAAGATTAAATCATTAAGGAAAAGAAACAAAAAGAAAAAGAGAAAAATGATATATAGTTGATAGTTTTTAAATTCATAGTCATAAAATAACTTTTTACTATACTTGTAAACCGTGTTTTAAAACTTGGATTAGACTGGCAAGTTCAACTAGTTGAATTGGGAATCGATTAGGCATTTGGTCTAAGTCTACTTAGAAAGTTACTCAACAAAAACTCGATCAAAAATTGGGTTGAACTGAAAACCGTAAAAATTGGTAAAAAATCGTGTTTTATTCATTTTTTTGTTGCCATTCTTTTTTTTAAAAAAAAAAAAGTTATTGATTTGTTTGTTTTATCCTAAATTCCCTTCATCTCTAAAGCCCTAATTTTATTTCCCCAACAATCAATGACACATTTGAAACCACAAGGAAAAACTTCCAACCAAATAGCAAGAGAGGAAGAAAAATAATGGATCTTTATATCTATGAATGTCTTTTCTAAGATCTATAGATCTAAATAAAAATTAGGGAAAAGAAAAACAGCAAAAAAGAATGAAATTAAAGAAAGGTTGAAGGGTGCCAATTTGAAGGAAGGAAACAACAAGGAAGGGAAAATCGTCAAAAAAAAAAAAAAATGGAAAAGATGCAGAGCAAGCCTGGAACTTCGCGTCATGTTGGTGATGATGAATGTTGAAGAAGACGAAGTTAAGCAAGATATTGCCTCTTAAGTGTAAAAATTTTTTAGTACTTTGTTCTGAGCCTGATGTTTTGAATAATTATAAGTACGTTCCCAAACCGTTATTATAATTTCATGTGCAGTTTTAGTTTTTGTATTCTTTACAAATAAGCCTTGATTTGTTGAAGACTTATTATCCACTTTAAACAATTTCGGCTCATCGATGTGTATTTGAACTTTGGAAACATTAGCAAATTAATTCAAAACTTGATTGTTTTTTTTTTTTTTGTTGAAAATTCTTATTTAGTAATTGTTGTTGATTGGACATTTGTTGAATTAGCAATTTAGTGATCTTTTACAAATTTGATGGATAAGGAATATAGTATTGGATATTAGTCTGATGAGTCAAACCCATTAACTCTTGACCTCTTACTTCAATCAAGTTGCTAGCCAATCTGAGTTTCAAAACATAAGTTATAACTTTGCCTCTACCCAAAAATCATGGTATGGCGACTACTTTTAGCAAATTAGATATGTTACCTAAACTGCAGAAGATAACATTTGAGTATAGTTCTAAATAGTTTCCATTCCACTCCACCTTTATTAACACGTTAAGAGCTCACTAAAAATATCTAAAAGTGAATATTAGTCAGAATAACTAACAGTGGCCCTCAAGATTTAACTCAATTGAGTTTGTGTATAGAGAGTTACTTAAAACTGATAAGGAATTAGTCAGGTAACGATGAGGTCCCTGATTCTGACTATAAAACCCTCCCCTTACTCTGTTCTTCCTTGTAAGACTTTACAGTCCCATTTGAAAACAAATAAAATAAAAATAAATAAATGAATAAATACTGGACGTGGACATCTCTTAGGAGACAAAAAGATGAACCAGGAAAAATGGTAACCAAGTCTATTTTACATTTCCATTTATACATAAAGAGTATAAGATGGAAATTCTGTATTAAGGAGAATCTGGAATTGATGATGGAACGGGGGTTTAGATCAGGCATGCCTCATGGATTAACCAATGTTTTGAAAACCGGACCGGACCGGCCGGTTCGACCGGTTGAACCGCGAACCGGCCATGGCACCGGTCCGGTTCAATGACATTGTTGACTTTGCTAGAAAACCGGTCAAAGACCGGTTGAACCGTGAAAACCGCCGAACCGGATTGAACCGGCGGTTTTCCGGTTTTCAGCTTTCCCTCTCTTTTTTTTTTTTTAAGTTTTGTAAAATGCAGCTATCAAGATTCGAACCCAACCTTTGTAATAAAAGACCAATGTATTAACCGTTGCACCATCACATCTTATTAGTTTTTTTTTATAACTTATTTATATAAAGCAAACACTCATATTTCTTTTTTCCATTTTTCTTACAAAATCTCATCCTCTTATGGCTCTTTCTTTTTAATTTTCAACTCTCTCTCTCTCTCTCTCTCTATCCTCTTTTCTTTTGTCACTCCCTTTTTAATCAAACCTCTTTATTTTTAATTTATTGATATTTTCTTCCATCTTTTAATTTTGTTTTTGTCCATTAAATTGAAAAAAGTTAAAAAAGAATTTTTTTTAACCCAAATTATTTAATGCCACAACCACTCACTTTTATCTTATTTTTTGTTTCTTATCAAATTTACATTTCTATTTTCGATTTTCTTGACTTCCTTCGAACTCCAAATTTTCTTTTTTAAATTGCAATCTCTAAATCCCAAAACGTAAATTAAAATTTAAGTTCATAATATCTAAATTCTCAGAGACATGAATTTTGTATAATTTCAAAATATTGTGATATTTTGGGGTTGGATTTAGATATAATTGAAATTGAGATGAAATTTATTTGTTTTAACTTATAATTTAAAAAATTTATTTTTAAAAATCCAAGTTATTAAAAAATAGTAAACTTTTCATCATATAAAATATTAAATTAGTCCATTACATGTCTTATTTTGTACATATATATATTTATATAAATTATTTTTTAAAAATTTCATTGAACCGAGGTTGAACCGGTCCGACCGGTTGAACCTCGACCCTTTCACTTCACCGGTTCAATTAACGGTCCGGTTTTTAAAACATTGGGATTAACTTGTTATCTTGATTAGTTATCCTGACATGTATAGAATTTGTATGGTATAGATTATACAGCGGTGATTGATGTAGTAGGCAGTTCCTTCCTTTGTAAAGCTTCTCTTCTGTTGATCAACAAAAGAAAAAGTTTTTTGCTTTAAAAAAAAAGATGGAAACTATGCAAGCTAATTCATGTTCGTGAAGATGTAGGCTTAATCAGAAGATATGCAATTGAGCTTATCCAGTGCATGGCTAATTCTTTGTCATGTACAGTTAAGGCCTGTCCATAAAACTTATAATGTAAATTGTGAACAAAAATGGAAAAAAAAAAAAGAAGAAAAAAAGAAATACACATACGTATGGGACCTTTAAGAGTTTAGTACAGACTAAAACTATAGCGCAGTGAATCAGAGGAAAATCTGATGTTTACCACATATTTAGCTAGATTAAGATTTAAATTTTGGTTAACGAGTCCGAAACTGTAATTATTGAACCAAGTAATTATAAACTAGTTGCTCCATTGTTGTTACAGAGTAAGCCCGCGGAAAGCGAACGCTAATGATTTTCATGTCTTGGCGACATTTTTTTTTTTTTTTTTTGTTTCTCTATCTGGAAGGACTCCGTGTCATGATTTGTGGATTGCAGAATTACGCGTTTACATGTATACATGCGTCCATCTGGGGACATCTTACACGAAAACAACAAAAAAAAATCTCAAAATAAAGGGTCAATACAACGTTGCCCCCTTGAGCTTAGTAAGTAGTCATACTGTACCCCCTTCAATCTTAAATATACACACTTTACCCCTAATAAGGATTAGTCAAAGTTAGAATTATCAAAAAAAAAAAAAAAAAGAAGTTGAGTGCAATGCATCTTCTCTATCATATCAACTATATAATAATCTCTGAGAAAAGCTAAAAAAAAGTTTATATTTATTTTATATACTTAAAATTTTATTCACTTTTATATATGGATTGTTCCATTTATTATACTTTAAGTCAAACAGAATGGATAACTAAGACAATATTAAAACAAATGTAATTACCAAATTTTTTTAAAGAAGAGGTAATACTAAACTTGGTTTTTGTTTGAAATTAGTTTCTTTATTATTTTAGTTTATACTACAAAATTTCACGAAATTATATGATGCCAAAGATCAATCTAACAATATAATATGAACAGATTCCAAATTCCGAGCCTTAAAAAATAAATGAATAAAAAATTCCAAATGTCAAAGATGGCAAAAAATTGAGTATAACTACAATGTCTCGTAAATAGGACACTGATACTTCAAAAAGTCTACTAAGAATAATTCATATAGCCACCATAAAGTGAGTGAAACTTTATAGTATATTTCAACAAAAGCATAATAGTATCTAGTATCTAGATGATGCAATGGAAACTCAAATTTACAAAATTGAAATTGAAATAATAATATGAAAGATAAATTAAAAACAATTATGTAGATTTAGAAAAAGCGAAGCAAAAGTTCAATTTTTTATACCTTTTGGACGCGTACGACAATTGTGCCTAACTTCCTTGCATGTGAACACAAGATAGGGTAGGGAAAAAAATTAGAACAGGGTAATATGGTCTCATCAATGTGAAAATGGGATAGTGGGATTGCAAAAATAACATTACCCTTTATTTTTTGTATTGTGTTATTATTCATTTTATTTGACTTAAAATCTAATAAATTGAATAAAACATATATAAAACTGAACATTAATCTAATAAAAAAATTTCAAGGATATAAACTAAATACTTACTATTTTTTAACTCTTTTAAGTTGATATTTTTGTACAATTGATACAATAGAAAAGATGTAAATCGTTTAGCAATGAAAGGAAATGATTGTTAGTTATATATAAGTTCATCAATAAAGGGTAATAATGTCATTACACTCACTTTTTTTTTTTTGTCTAATTTTGACTAGCCTTCATGGGGAGTAAAATATATATTTTTGAGATTGAAGGGTAGAGTGTGACTACCCTCTTTGTTCTGAGGGCCAAAGTGTTATTAAACCCACTATAAACAAATATGTAACTAGAAAGTCTTGGTCTATCTTCTTTTTTTTTTTTTTGTCAAAAAGAAATTCTTGGTCTATCATCCAACAACTGTAGCACTTACTATATTCAAGTGGCGAATAGGAAATTTCACATATTCATTACTATTTACCCTTGAATTTTTAACTCGCTAAATTTCATTTTGGACCCTTAAGTTATAGACTTATTCTCACTTTAGTCATTAAAAATTAGTTTTGAATACTTTACCCCCAAAATATAAAATCCACCCTACTCTTAGTTCTTAAATTTTAACTATTGACACTCTGTCCCTAAAGTATGATATTTATCTAGTAGCTTTAATTCCTAAACTTTGAGTGTCACTTGCTTACTATTTCATTAGTTTTGATGCTTTCGCAGGATGGATTTCATATCTTAGAAAGTAAAGTGTCCAAAACTGAAGTGCAATGTATTTTAAACTTTAGGAGGTAAAGTATCTAAAAATAATTTTAAAAATTGAGTGGAATGTATCTACTATTTAAGGGTCCAAAGTAAAATTTACTTTAAGTCTCTTGTAGTCATGTAGTAATTTCGATCTCCTTTCTTATTCCATTGCTTGGAAAATTTCAGAAACCTCCATTGAGATTTTTAACAATTACATATAGCTCCTCCAAGGTTTTAAAAATTACACATACCTTCCTTATCATTTAAAATGACAATACTACCCTTAAATATTTTAATGAAATTCCCTTGTTTGGTATGCTTATATTTAAAATGATTTAAAATTATTTTTCATTATTTTTCCTTCTTATTCCTTTTTTAATTTTTTGCTAATAAAACTCTAGTACTAGCACTATTACTTCTAATTTCTATTGTAATCAAATGTCAAACTAGTAATTTTTTTTATGAGTTAACTTATATGCAATCCAATGTTTTTGATGATCTTTGTTTTCTATTTTTCATTTTTTTGGAATTAAAATTAATAATAAATCAATAAAAATGATCCAAAATCACTACTAAATTATGATAATCCCACTACTCAAAAAATTCATAAACTCTAAATGAATTATTTTAACATTTTTTTTATTTTATAAATCTAAATCCATAATAGAATACCATTAAAAGTATCCTATCATAGTGATAAAATTATTATTATAGTTGTTTATCAAATAATAGGTATGGACATGAAAATTTGACATCTTTTCCTTATAATTAACTAGATAATCTTATAATTGTATAGGAAAATAAATTAAAACTCATTACACAAGGGCATTTTTGGGTATTCATTTAAAAATTTGACAAAGTTAATATTATTTTAAGGTTTTGTTACTAAAACTATCAAATTAAGGGATATAGGTGTAATTTTTCAAACTTGAGAGGAGCTCAATGAAATTGCTAAAAACCTCAGGGGAGGTTTCTAAAATTATCCCAAAATTCTAATCTATAAGTCAACAAGTTCGATTATTGAACTACAACACGGCCAGGAGACTCATCAGCAATTTCACTCTATTTTTTTATTCAATAACAAATAGTGACCCCTTATATATAGAAGTTGACCTTGACCAAAAAAAAAAAAATAGTGACCCCTTACCTGCTTCTACTACTTTGTCCGTTATAATGGACCGTCTGCATTGAAAAAAGTCTTGCACTTATGGTTTGTATTTTGGTTGAAATCATCATCTTTCTCTGAATGTTCTCTTCTTCTTATACAAAATTTTGAGTGATTCACCATACGAAGGGATTTGTTTTGCAATTTCTATAGATCAGCTCTTGCCAGAGTACTCATTCATTCAAAAGTAAGCGTTGAATTTCTTTTCTCTTCATGAGACATATCTTTTGGTTGAAATATAGCTTCTGCTGTTGTGTTTTTAACATTTCTTCTACGATTATATTCTTATTTGCTGCCAAATAACCTTTAGTGCTGCAATTTGGCTTCCTGTTATTCATGTTTTAGTACACTCGTTTAGGAAGCATGTGCTTTGTACATGAACAATATGAAGGTAAAATATTTAAACTTGATGAAGCTATTATTAATTGGTTATCTTTTTGGTAGATTTTAAGGGTCCGCCTCGTCATACCCTCAAATTAAATTTACCATTAAATGATGAAATAGGAATTATTTTGGACCCTTAAATTGCAATATTTTCAATCATTTAAGATTTGAACCACTGTCATTTCTTAGGGACAAAAATTGTGGGAATAATTGCATGAAGGGTTGGGTGGTAAGGGAGGAGAGAATGTAAGTGAGAGATCTCATATTCGAAACCTTTCATTTATATTTTTTAAAAAAAAAGAAAGTTTCACCAGATCTTTTTTTATTTTCACAACCATTTGCTATTTTTCTTATGGGTTAAAAACAAAAAAACCCCTGTGATAAGCCTAATATACAGAAAAGCCCCCCATGGTTTCAAAATATACAACACGACCCCTCATGCTTTGAACTAAATTGTAAAGGTGACGGAATCCGTTAAACTTAACGGAAATGGTCAAAATGACCAAAATACCCTTATATAATTAAACAAAAGACAGCTCAAAAAAATCATTTGTTTTATTTTCTAAGTAGAGAGAATTGAGAGTTAATGGGTAGAATAGGTATATTTGATAAAAATTAGGTATAAAATTTTTTTTTTAGGTTCCAATAAGTCATTTCCGTTAAGTTTAACGGATTCCGTCACCTTTACAATTTAGTTTAAAGCATGAGGTGTCGTGTTGTATATTTTGAAACCATAAGAGGCTTTTCTGTGTATTAGGCTTACTACAGGGGGTTTTTTTGTTTTTAACCCTTTTTCTTATTAATATTCCAGGATAACTAGCTAGCTAAGATGAGAACCTTCTTACTTATTTTATTTCATGCTAAGGTTTATTGCATTCATTACCGTATTTGATATTTACTTGTACAAAAATAAAATAAATTTACTCTATTTCTTTTGGCATTATATAAGAAACTATTTGGATACTGTCCTATAAGTCATGTAGAGAAGACCCTGACCCCTTCCCCCAAGGGAAAAAAAGGGGAAAATGTAGGCATGAATGAACTCCTATTCCAAAAAATTGATCTTTTCTTTCCATTTTTTTCCTCTTTTTGGTAGTGCTATGTCAGTTTTTCAAACAACCCAAAAAAAATTTCCCTTTAATTGTTTCGAATAGTTTAAAAAAATATTAGTAGCATCTTTGTTCTAAATACTTGAAGTTGCATATAGATCAAACAGTAAAAAGAAAATGTGAATATGTATAATAAGATAGTAAAAAACATGTGTCATATCCTCTTCCTAACCTTTGATTGAGAGCATAATAAGATTGAACCAAGGGGGGAAAAAGGAAAAAGTATTAGGATCTGCACCTGTTAAATAATAATAGCCCATCTTGCTTGCTGAAAGTCTTGCACATACTGAATTGCTTTAATTTTGATTCAAGTCATTATCTTCCTCCCCCGTGTTCTCTTTTTATCAAACTTGGATTTGAATGGGTAGGTTCACGATGTACTGGTAATTTTCCCATATTCATCAGATCAGCTATTGCTAGAGGTTTCATTTTTCTAAAATAAGTGCTGAGATTTGTTTCCTTTTCTTGAACTTTAATTGGTTCGGATAGTGGTAACAAAAATAGTAGCATCTTTGTTCTAAATACTTGAAGTTGGATATGGATCAAACAGGAAAAAATTAAAACAAAAATTGGATCAGTATAATAAGATAATAAAAAAACATGTGATCAATGAGTTAAAAAACATGTGTCGTATCCTATTAAAAAGATGAATTATTAAGAAAACAAGGATTAGGATCTACTCCTATTAAAAAGAGCAATTATTTTTTCCAGTGATACCTAGCCACAAGAACGAAATCGGACAGAAATCAACCTACAAGTCGAAATGAGTCATCACTTCAGGTTCCATTTCGTAGTGTATATGTTAAATTTAAGCCTCAAAAAAAAAAAGGATTTATCCTTTCCCTTTATTTGGCTCACACAAGATAATAATTGGTACCTTCTTTATATAGATAAGCTACATATCAAATAGTTAAAAAAAATGTGAATCTGTAAAGAAATAACTACAAAATTCCCCCCCCCCCCCAATAAAAAAAAAGAAGAAGAAAAAATGGATCTATGATTGAAATCTGAAGTGTCATATCGTCTAGCTAACTTTTGATTGAGCACATACTATCAATGAGCCAGAATCTGGAACACAGCATTAGAACGTTCTGCCATTAATAATAGGAATAATAACTCTAGTGGTACCTAAACACCTCCTACTAATTTATACCATTGCCAGTTGATATGAATTTAGTCATGTGCAAGAGATTCGATTAAAGGAAGAAGACATTGGCATTTCATTAAAATTCTTAGTTCTTTCTCATAATGCTATTATGTTAGACCATCCACATTTCACTTGCTACAAAAATAACAAAACTCGTTTTCGATGAAGTCCATAATTATATCAAGAATGTTAATTTGTGTCTTGTAATTTCATGTCCACATGACTATTTAACAGTTTTATTGATTTCAGATTTTGTAAACTATCCATTGACAGTTGTTAAGAACTATTTAGAAGTTTACTATTGGATTTTTTCTTGTATAGTTTTATTCACAAATAATTATCTAAGAAAACATCATTTCAGATTTTGTAAACTATCCATTGATAGAGTTTAATACTGTAGACTTGAAAGAAAAAACAGTTTTTCAAAAACCTTTAGAGTTTATTACCCTAGAATCCAAACGGAGTTGCTCAAGTAGAAGTTGCAGATTAGAGCTTTGCAAGAAAAGATGACAACTTTAAGTTTTATTTGTCCTTTTAGCTTCAGACATGGCTCGCACAATCATTTTCGGAACCATTGAGAGGCTGAGATGCTCGTTCAAGTGGGATTCCCATTCCCATCTTTGATAGCTCCAGCAATTCAGGAAGACCTCATTGGCGGCTTGCAGCTGACTGCTACTATGGACATTGGTGTCCAGACTTGCATTGGTAGCATGCAGGTGACTACTGACGACAATCGAATCCAAAGTTGTAGTACCACCAATAAAACTACGGTCGACGTTAGAGTACAGACTTCTACTACGAGTGGTGAAAATGAGGAGGATGGCTCTCATACTGGTAGTAATACCAAGTATGAGGTTGAGTCAAATGAGCACGAGGATGAGGATGAGGATGAGGATGAGGATGAGTTGGATGGCTCTCATACTGATACTACAGACTCGTTTAGAGAGACTATACGCCTATATGGTATTGGTCCTAGGGGAGGAAATTATACCCCAAACCTTGACCAATATCCAGTGCCCAACCCGAACCCCGACTTCAATCCTAAGAGCGATGGTGATGATGAGTCTGATCCTAGATTTGATGGTAGAGTGGTCTTACAATTGATCCATGCGTGGGTTGCGCCAATGCTGACAGAGGCCATGGAACATATCACTGATGCTCTGCACTATATTAGAGTTTTGTATAACCTGATCGCAATGTTGTGTATTTTGTTTTTTGCCTCTGTCATCATTAAAATCTGTGGCTTGCTCATTTATGCATTAATACGTAGGTCGTTCACATGATGATGATCAACCATTGACAATTTGATACGTTTTTGCAATAGTTTCTTTGTAGACTTGAGACATGGTTTTGGTGTGTTTTTACCTTAGTAGTTTCCATATAGATTTGAGACATGATTTTGGTTTGATGTGGCTTTACAAGTTGGATTATTTTGTGAATGCATTTGATACTCAATTGGTAAAGCGAAGCAAAGTGTCTTGTTTCATCAATACCACATGTGCCAAAATTTTATTTTGTGAATTTTTTTTATTTTGATTATCAATACCAAAGTTGTATAAAAAAAATCTGACTTTTATATAGTACATTATCAATGTAACCTAGGAATGGTAGCTGATTTTGTTGTGGATGTCTTATCCAACTGCGGCTTCTCTTCCTGTACTCCCCAGTTCCAAGTTGTTGTTATCCTTTGGTCTGCAGTGACATTGTATACTCGATGAGAAGAAATAAAAGATGAGGAAGCCCTCCACCAGTTAGCAGATCTTGTTGTGTTCTTTAGGACCAGGTAGTAAAAGACGCCACATGTTTGATAAATTGCCTCAACAATCTTTTGATGTTTTACCAAATAGTTTCTGCTCTTTTTGGTGTTTCTTTGTCACCATTCTACTCTGCTCGGCTTGTAGCTGCTATTAACATTCTATTTCTTTTAAATTCCAACATCTTTTTTTTAACTGTTGTATGCATGCGAATTTTCTTTGATGTCTTGAATAATTAAGGGTGCGATAGATTAGGATATGCTATTTGTATTGGGTATCAAGTCCTCCCAATTTTTACCAAGGCTATGCTTGCTTTTCTTAGATCAACTTTAAGTAGCTAGTCTTAAGTGTGAATGGAGAATAGAACATAGCAATATGGTTGAATGGTGAAGTTGTGGATACAGCAATATGATTGATTAAGGAACTAGTCTTACTTTTGCCAAGGCTTCGTATTTTTTTCTTTGTTAATCTTTTAGTTTGAACATCTGTTTTGGTTTGAGTTATTAAAGTATTATTATGGCCGAATTTCTCACTATATAGCTAAAATAAAAAATTGTCCTAAAATTGGTGTAGTTTGAAAAGCGTGTATGTTTTAGGGTCGCCGCAATTCTGATACGAGGTTTCCAATAAAGTAGTTTTAATTTCTATTTATTTTGGCTGACTTTAGTTTTCTCTTTTTTTTGGCAAGCCTTGATGAGCGGCGAAGCATCAGCTACCGTTCATCATCATATCATCAATGGCTTGCGGCCTTGGTTTTTTTTTTTTGACGTCGCATATCAAACGTGCCGTGTCAATGGACACAAATTGCGGCCAAAATTTTTTTAAAAAAAGTGAAAGCTCAATTTTTTTTTAAAGTGAAACTGTAAATCTCAATTGCGGCGATAGTTTTGCCACCGTCCATCCCACATAACCAATGGTCGTAGTTTTGCCTCATTATTTTTTTAATAAAAAAAGTTGACAGCGACAAAAGAATGGCCCTAATTTTTTTTGAAACTAACATCATAATTTGAATTTGTGACGTTAGATTTTTTACCATTGATCAGCCTTGATCAACGGATGGTAGGGATTTTCATTCACCGCAAATTGAATTTGCAGCGAGTCAAAAAAAATTTCCAGTCAAAGTAGCAGTGTACTCCATTATTTATGTTGCTGACAATAATACCTCATGTTCACAGACAACCCCAACTTTCTCAACTTTTCTTTCTTCTCTATACTCACTTGAGAGAATCCCAACTTTCTCAACTTTTCTCTTTTCTCTTTTTGGTAGGATTCCCTCATCTTCTTCTTCATCTTCTACATATTTCCAAAAAGATTGTAGATCTATCATTATCTCTTGTATTTTTAGTGGTAGGCGGTGGATTGAGATGGCTTGAATCGAGAAAAACAACATTATTGTTTGATTGACAAAAGGAGCGATGGATCGAAAAGAAGCGATATTGTCGGTGTTAAGGTTAGTTTATTTAAAAGTTTTATTAGTAACTATCTCATAATATTTGCAATTATTTTAAGTTTTAGATATTATGCTGCTTTCTAATTATTCAATTTAATAGTCAGTAGTCTTAATAGATGTTTATTTATGAGTTGTTTTTTAAGATTAAATGTGTAATTTATATTTTGAAAGATTATTTAATCTGTTTGATATTTAGATAATGTGGCAAGTATTTGTTTGATTTTAGATAACGTGTCAAGTGTTAGTTTGTTTTCTGATAATTTACATTTTTGAAGATTATTTGTCGTTTGATTTTAGAATTAATTTTATAGATCAAGATAGGCAGTAGTCTCGTAAGTTAGTAGATGATAAAAGATGAACGATGAATAGTAATAAATGGTGAATGGTGAATGGTGAATGGTGAATGATGAATGGTAAATGGTAAATGATGAATGGTAAATAGTAAAAAGTAAGTGGTTAAAATTAAATAGTCATAATAACAATAATACAATATGAGATTGTGAGATTGTGACTGATAATTTAATAGTAGCGGTACTATTAATTGTTAAGTAATATTAATATAAATAATAAATAGTAAATAATACTAATATTTTTTTTAAAAAAATAAGTTACACTAATTTATATTATACAATCATAGTTTAATAGTAACTATGATTAATAGTAAAGAAGAACCATTACTCTAATAGTTTGAATAATACTATTTGTTTGATAACTATATCTTTATTTATTCATTTGAAATTGGTGATTGTTTTATTAGTGGTGCTATTACCAATAAAAACATTTGTTGCGTTAATATTAGTAATTATGAGAAATTGTTAAAAAATATAAGTTGACATAAAAATATTTGTAAGATTAGAAAAAATGTTGATAGACCTTGCATTGGTGTTTTAATTTTATTGAGGAGGCAAAATAAACGAGACCGGAGGATCATTCGCATATGTCCCTCCACGGTATAAAAAAAGTCATTTTAGTGAAATATTGAATAAGTTATGATGAATTGGTGGATAGAGTATACACCTACATGCAACTAAATCGGAATATTTTCAAATTGAATCTATGGTTTAGAAATGTTGTTGGCCAAAATATATTTGTTGTAGTGCAATTGGGTGCGAAAATGACATTGACACACTATATCATATGAAATCGATGTCACACGGCGTGTGAGATATATGTGGAAGTAGAGCCACAAACCTATCATATCCATAGTGACCATGATGCTAGACAAACATCTTTAGTCCAATTTGATTTTGAAAAGAAGTCAATAACATGCTTAGTACTCCTTTAAGTGAAACTACAAAAATGATAGTACAGTCGGAATATAAACGAATGTGGAATGATAAGCAAGTCATAAGGAAGGATGCATGAATCGAAACGACAAGAATGAGAGAAGTAAATGCAAGTTCGTAATAGTAGTTCTCTTCATAAATTGCCTCAAATGGAAATTTTCAATTCGATAATCCTATTGAGCATATAGGAGAGTGAAGGCATTCATGTTGATCAAGACACGGAACCGGAACCCGTCGACGATGATTCAAACGATAGTAGTCAAGATGAGCAGGATCAAATCGATGAAAAATCTGACAATCCGTGGGTGCAATCAGGTGTCGGTCCATCGACCTCATATCATATACCAGTCCATCTAAATAACCCTGAAGGTGTGGAAGCCTCATTGAATTTTGATCCGTTTAAGAAGGCAGCTTCAGAGGAGTACAATGTGTGGGATGAGCGGACAAAAGAGTTTAAATTGGGAATGATCTTTGAAATTTGAAACAAAGAACGATGTGCAGCAAGCCGTCAAACTTTTGTCGATCAAGCACAACATGGAGTACAAAGTGTGGGAAAG
This sequence comes from Coffea eugenioides, assembly GCF_003713205.1. Taxonomy (NCBI): domain Eukaryota; kingdom Viridiplantae; phylum Streptophyta; class Magnoliopsida; order Gentianales; family Rubiaceae; genus Coffea; species Coffea eugenioides. The sequence continues at coordinate 16,560,429 of NC_040042.1, read as the reverse complement.
TAAATCGACTACCTGGTATGTTCGTTGCAAGTCCCATAGTGCCTCCCTTCCATATAATTGGCAGCTAAGAGGCACTTTGAGATGCACACATAATATGTGGAAGATTGTAACATTTGTGAAGAAGCACATGTGTATGCGAGTTTCGAATTCTAATGACCACCGACAGCTGAGTTCAAAACTCATAGCAGAGTGCATAATACACCACGTCGAGAATGGTCCACTGTGTGCCATCAAAGAAACACAAACGATCATTAAACGTACTTTTGGTATGGATGTTTCGTACAAAAATGCATGGGATGCTAAGTGACGTGTGATTGATATTGTGTATGGTGATTGGTCAACTTCAATAGCCGCACTGCCTACATACATGCAGGAATTAATGAAAGCCAATCTTGGAACATTTGTCGATTAGGAGCACTATCCGTAAAGCAGTGTTGGATGCATAATCTTTCATTACATGTTTTGGGCATTTGGGCCAGTAATCAAGTCATTTCGACACCTTAAACCAGTTATTTGTATTGACGGCACATTTATAAAGAGCACATACAAAGCAAAATTATTAGTTGCTGTTAACTTTGATGCCTCCAATCGATAGTGGCCGATTGCATCGCACTTGTAGACGAGGAGACAAATCGGAGTTGGGCATAGTTCATGTCATATTTCGACGTCATGTGTGTTGTGAGGTGGAAAATATACACTAATAACCGATACTGTTTAGTACACATGCAGAGCAACTTTACACAGAAATTTCGGAGTGAATATACACTAATACATAGTGCTAATACACCAACTATGAGTTTAATCATTGATCAAATGTCATTGTCGAGATTGAAGGATCTTATATGGGTTACTGGAGCAGCAAATCAAGACAAAAAATACGAGACATTTATGGAACAAATATGGCTGTTAAATGAAGAGGCATATAAATGGTCGAATGGCTGTTCTATCAAATTGGAACAGTGGGCATTATACAAGGATTGGGGATATCAGTGGGGCCACACATCGATGAACGTAACCGAGTGTTTTAACAATGTATTACGTAATATTCGGTTATTACCAATAACAGCATGCGTATAGTTCACTTTTAACCAAACTTTTGAACTCTTTACATTGAAGCGGAAATTGGCTTTTCAACATGATATATGTTTTTTCTAAAGAAATATGGAAGCCATTCTTGAAAAATGAAATAAAGGCAATGACGGATTCGATACAATTATATGATCACAGATGTAAATTTTATTACATTATCACTGGTCGACGCAATAATAGAAAAGGTGGCAATACGCAAATTGTCAAGTTTGGGAATGACACATGTACGTGTGGCAAGTGGGTTGAATTCAGATTCTCATGCTCGCATGTATTTGCAGCTTGTTATAGGTCGGGTACAAATTTGTATCATCTGATAGGTCATGTGCACCATTTTCAGCCTGGCAATCTTTGCTTGAAGAACAGTTTCAATCTCTGTCGGACTCGACTTATTGGATTCCTTCGGAGTTACGACTTAATTACGATATAGGAAGAATTAAACAAAAGAGACACGACCCTAAGGTTATAGCTATAATACATAACCAAATGGATTGTCGATATCCCAATACCCCTCGTCGTTGTAGTCACTATTCACAGACAAGCCATAATGCCTCAATTGCCCTTATTCTAGTCATTTTCATGTGTAAAATATGAACGGAATAAAATGTTAGTTAAAAGTTGTGCAGTCGTCGACTATATGTTATGTTAGTTTCTCTAAAAAATAATTGAGAGAATATACTCTAAACAAAAAGTGTTACACTAGTATTTTTTTGTAATGATTATTCTCGACAAAAACATGATAGTGGTACCATAAGTGCACAATAGCATGTGCTAACTGCAATCAGAATACCATATAACTTGAATTCACCAAAAAAGAAAAGATTAAAAATGTAAATGATGGGCCTCATATACCTGGACTTCCCAAGGCAGCCCAAGATTTTAGAAGACTTGCAGACCCATGATGTGATGTGGATACATGGGCCTCTGTAGAGAACTTTGAGTGACATTTCTGGCCCTCAAGTCAATGCGGAAATAGCTTTCTAAACCAAAGCAACTGACCAAACAGTCCAATGCAAACTAGTGTTGATCTAGAGCAAATTACCTGGTAGCCATTGAGCTTTTAGAATAATTGAGATTTGGCCACTCAACTATCAATAGTATATTTTTATCAATTGAACTAAAAAAAGATATAAATTTTTACCCTTCCATCTGATTTGCCGTTAATTCTACTAGATCTAACTATTAATAGTGTGTCTCATGAACCATGTAGACCCTTTAGTCTAGTAGAGTTAACAGTGAAATTAGATAAAATGATCCAAAACTTACACTTTTAATAGTTTACTGAATAAAAATATTCTATTAATAGTTGAGCAACCAAATTTTAACCACTCAAAAAGTTTAGTGGCTATCCGGGTAATTTGCTTATTTATTAATTGTAGTATCTTCGTTTGGACTGAGGAATTTAACAAAGGATTTCAAATTCACTAGAATTGTTCTAGTAGTTTGAATTGTTTAAGAAATATTTGAATTTGTATTTCACAAATTATCAAAAGCACATTCCAATGCTAAAATAATTGATGATTTACAAATTCAAATACCTTTTAAATAATCTCAACAACTAAAGGGATTTGAGAAAATTTCAAATCCTTGTCAAATCATTCAATCTAAATGCAAACTGACATAGTTTGATGTAATGAACTCTGTACTAATACGAAGGGAGAAACCTTTCCTCGTTGTAGTTGTTTCCATCCACTTGCAGTCAATTTTAAGTAGCAAATATCTACAATCAAGGCTAAAGATGGGATTGTATATACATTTTCTTCCTAAATTGAGTTAAGGGACCCGAGAATACTCCCACAGCTGGACATTTGAATAAAAAAAAAATTGTACATTTTCGTTCGACATGGATAGGGTACTAATTGATAACCATTTGCCATATGCCCCACTTGGAGTTCTTGATTCCGTGGCGCGGCTCAACAAAGCAGCTGCGCCGTACTACCTATTTAAAGTTTGAGAATAGGTAGATCTCCTAATGTTTTACCTATATGTTTTATTAGTGTCTCCATTCTTTTGATCATGGTATTGATTATTAACAAAATTATGAAATAGAAATGTTATTTGCACTCATTTTTTGGTTGATTGCACTCTCACCATTTATTTTATGATAGAGTCTAATAAATGAGAGCCATATGATAAAAATGATAGTGAAAGTGTGATTAACAAAAATTGGAGTACAAATAACATTTCTTTTTATAAAATAAGCTCCAAAAATTATTTTCTCTTTTTACAGAAGTGTATCTCATTTCTTTTTCAAAATTGTATGCATAACAAATTTATCATGATCATTACAAGTCAGGGGAGGCTCGTTTCAAGTCTTCGTGACCATTTTTTTTCTCCCCATTTGACAATTTTTAAAAATGCTCTCTTCCTTCAATTTTCCCCTCCAAAAAATCTGAAATAAGTTAAAATGTCTTTTATCTTTACTTTACAATTCAAAATCATGTTTCAATATTACGAGTAAAATCTATCAAAATTTTAACCTTGTTTCATTTCAAAATTTTCATTGTAAAGTATTTAATCGAAAATAATATCTTTATATAGCAGTGATTTTAGTACGTGATCTACATAATTTTGTCCTTTACTATTCTATATTTTGCCCCTACTGACCTCAGGTCCTCCTAACTCAACCACTATTTAATGCAATTGGTAATTATTTGAGAACTATAATGTTTAAAACATTTTTGGACGGGTTGTGATGAAATCCCCCGTGAATCCAATTTCTCTGGAAAAAGAAGACAATCAAGAATCCCAATGATCAATTCAAACTCTCCACAAAACAAATATAAAAAAAAAGGTTCATTAACTTTTGGTAAGTAAAATAAAAAAAAAATTTCCTGTATCATATCCGAGAAATTTCAACTTACTGATTAAATAGTCGTAAATGCTGTTCTTAAGAGAGAATCATAGAATGATTGAACAAAAACACATTTCCTATGAATCGGAAACACATTACGCGCTTTTCTCTTCAATTTGTGAATAGGAGTACCGGACTTCAATATATGACGCGCTTTTACCTCTGCTTCCCACGTCCCCCGGCTTCCACTCCATAATCACAGTATCCCACATACCCAATTCACATCCTACACTATATGAATAATATAAGCATATCCACAAATTACACAACTAAATATACGAGTAAAATTACTATAATTTCCACATACTATACTACATGAATATCAATTTTATCTCTTCTTCTCATAGTAAGATATTAAATCAGCAACTTTTGACATCGTTGAGGCTTTATAAGTACAAATGTAAAAAACAAATTAGGATAAAAATAGTTTGTTATTTTCTGCATGACTCATGAGATATGTCATAGTCGCATCATAAATTTTAGAGTTTATTACAAATGGTAACTGTTTGAGAGCTATAATATTTTAAACTTTTTTTACGTGCCTTATGCTATTAGGTATAAAGTATAAGTATTTCAGAATATTTTCAAAATGTACATAATGTTATAGTTATTTAGGACTAAGTGTAAGAACGTATACTGAGGTAATATTAATTGAGTTTACATAAGTTTCGACGCATTTTGACACATGATGTGAAGTAACCTAAAGCGGAGCATCATAAAAGGGCAAATGCACTTTACCCGTCCAATTGTGATTTAACTTTTTTCACATAACTTCATTTAGTTTCTTAAAGTTTATGCAAAACTTTTTCATGATTTGGATTAAAAATATACATAAACCTCAAGCAAACATGTTATAAAAAGAAAAAATGATCATTTACTTTTGTAAAAAGTAAAACAAAAAATTCCTATACCAATATTTGAGAATTTTCAACTTACTTGGTTAATAGGTGCAAATGTTTGATCTTTAGGAGAGAATAATGGAAATAATTGAACAAAAAATGTTTTCTGTGGCAGTGAATGTTTTGAACGAGAAGTTATCTTAACTCCAGAATAAGAAAAAATCACATGTTCAATAATTTTTCAAGCGGAGATCAATAGGTTGTAAACCAACAAACAAGCCTACCATGGAAAAAAGATATTAAGGAATAGGACTTTGAAAACAGACTAAACTTTCCTACAAAATACTTAACACACCTTCATTATTTGAGCGAAGCTCTTGTTGATCAATCATTAGGACAAAAAACGACAATAATTTAGTACCCCATTGGGTCCCAAAAAATATTTCAACCTCTCAAATCAGTTCAAGATCGGAAGATTAATGCTAAAAGAATTCTCTATCAACCGTAAGACTTCCAAAAATTAGGGTTGATATAAACTTGTCCTAAAACTTTATTTTAACATCTCCTTCTTCAGCTTCCATTTTATCTTGGTGAATTTCTCATAATTTCATTTTAGTATCTTATTATTCAAACTTAAAAATAATCTTGTGAAAAAAAAAAAAGCTTAAATGCATAAGCAAAAACAAAAAGAAGCCATGGTTATCAATCAATCCTTACTTTTTCTAACGGTGAAGTTCACAAGTTAGCTCCAAGTTCCCCACTCGTGAGCCAAATTTCTAGAATTGGAATCTAATTTGGTCCCCATTTCAAAAGTTTATCAACTAGAACAACTGGAAAAGGCATGCAGTAATAATTTCATTCTAACTTTATCATACAATTGCTTGGAAAATTTGTAATCTATAGGTCCGTCACATTCAATATTGTACTACTACACTATTAGGAAACCTCACTACTTCTCCCTCATAAAAGACCATCTCCCATTGCCAAAAAGGCTTTGCATACACTAAATTGTTTCAACATCCGGTTCAAATTATCAATCTTCCTCCGAAATATTGTTTCTTAAACTTTAACTTTGAATTATTGGGAATTTCCCGAATATACATACCAATATTCTCGCTCTATAATCATTTTTAGCTGTTTGGGGGGTATTTTTTGAAATATTTTATTATGCAGTGTAATATGAAAAATTTTTTACTAATAAAATTTTTTGAAATATTTGAATATACTAAATATCGGTGGGATGTTTTAAGTTATTGTATATTACTGTAACATTGTATTTGAAAAACTTATTTTTTAAAAAAATAGCCAATCCAAACGGAGTCTTATATTCAAAAATTATTTTTAACAATTTGTATAGTCATACCAGCGAATATAATCTAGTAGTCTTCCTAGTCATTATTCACAAGAATTTCCAGCATTTCAGTCAGTTTAGACCCGTCATCCTTGGACAATGATGAGGATAAATGTTCAACACCCTAAGTACCATGGCCATCTTGATATATGTTGGAATATGGCTGTATATCTATCTTTTTCTTTATTTGTTAATCCAATTTTTGGTGGGAATCCTGAGTATAAAGCACTTGCATGTTTATTTAATAAAACTAAAAGAAATTTAATAAATAAAAAATATTAAAATTATATAAAAAATAAAAAATGAATTAAAGGAAAAAAAATATGTAGAAAATAGATTTGGATATTGGGCGGGATCAATCTAAATCTATCCCAAAGTGATCCTGTTTAAGTTAGTTCCAAAACACATGAGTAAGGTTGGGTCCAAACCCATATGATTCGGTTCCATCTCAAATCCAAGCAAATCCCGTCCATTCCGCCAATTTTGCCACCTCTAACTGTCCTATAAGTGTGGAAAAGACCAACACTATTACCTAATTTATACCCTACTCAATCGATATGAATTTAGCCATTTGCTAGAGATTGGATTAAATAAAGAAGGTATTGGGATTTGACTACAGTTCTAGTTTTTCTCTCATAATGCTGTTACTTTAGGCCATCCACAATTGAAAATTTAAGATTAATTAGAGAAAGTAAAAAAATACAAGAAAGTGTAATTCGCATCCTTGAAATTCTTTTGGAACTCAAAAATTGCCCATGGAGTATATGTGACCTTTCACCCAAAGTGATTGGAACTCCCATCCTGAATATGTCAAGATACCAGCAATTTACAAGGAAAAATCAATTTGGAGCTGATCTGCATAGGGGTTATATAGGTTAACAAGATGATTTCCTGAGCACAGCAAATAACAATAATTTCATTTAAAATACAAGTCAGGTGATTTGGCGAGTCAAAATTTTCATATTGTTTATGCATGGGAGAGTAATATTAGAAGAAAAAGCTCGAGGAGTTTCTCCTCTTATGACTAGGGACTCAACAAAATAATATGCTTTAAAATGCCCAAAGGCGGACACCCACAAGAAAGAACAAGGAACATAGCTTTACAGTTAAATGTTTAGCTCTTGGAAGAAAATAAAAAAGAAAAAAAAACGTAAAAGAGACATTACTACCAAATTTGAACTCTGCATACCAAAACGCAAATTTTGTAGAACCTTTCGTTACGATTTGGATATGATTTTTGTCTAATAGCGGAAAGAAACTGAGCGGTGCTACCATTAAATACACGATCAATCACCAAAAAGAAAAAAAATTTAAAAAAAATGTAAAAGATGGTCAGGCATTACAAAAAAAAAGGGGAAAAAATATGATTATATTTTATAGTAATATATTTTTGTAAAGATAAGGAAAATGCCAAGGAAATTCCGTATTGTATGCCGAGGGTGCTGTCCAACATCGAGTCTCGTCTAAATATATTCGAATTGCACCATTTGTTAATTCCTTTGCAAAAACTAGGTAGACAGTCTAAATCCACTTGGCAAACATTAGTTAATTCCTTAGATCTACTCTAGTTTTTCTTTTCTTTTCGTCTTATTCTCTTTTCTTTTTCTTTTTTTTTTGAATTCCTCTAGGAGCTCTGATGGCATCCCTCATGAGTTCACCTTCTCTAAAAAAACAATTGATAGAATATATTCTAAACAAAAGTGTTACATATTTTCTGTAAAAATTATTCTACATAGACACAATTATGTTGACCTATTTGTTTGGGTTTGGATATAAAAGTTTACCTAAAAGCTGAAAGAAATTCAGCAGCTGTACCCCAAGTGCACAGGAGCATGTACAAACG
>NC_040042.1:16470750-16544500 GCF_003713205.1 Coffea eugenioides | reverse complement strand
TTTTTTTTTAAACCCATGTATATATCTATTTAATTTCACCTGAGCAGTACGAATAGCATGTAATATATCTTTATTTAATTTATAATATATCTCTATTTGATTTCGCCTGAGATATATTACATGTTATTCATACTGTTCAGTTAAAATCAAATAGATATATACATGGGTTTAAAAAATTGTTAGTTTTTCATTCATGTTCATTTCTTTTTACTTGAAAATTGAAAACAAAGAAGACATTTAATCCTAAATATTATCGAGTATTTATATGTTAAATTTGGATAGAAAAAATAAACAAAGGAAAAGTATGACAAAAAGAAGTGATTGGCACTTTCAAATTTTAAGACAATCAAAAGGTAAATAATTCAAATGTTGGTCTTAAAAGTGGCGAGTAGAAATTTCATATTTAAACTGCAATTTGTTAGCACCACTATAGAATTCGAGTTATGACCTATTAATTAGATGGCTTTAGTATACAGCTCAATAAATAAATTATTACCAAAAAAGAAAGGTCACAAATATTGAATAGGTTCACATGATGAAATCATATAGATATATACATGGGTTTAAAACAAAATTATTAGTATTAAACCCTTATATATATTTATTGAATAGCATGTGTACAATTACTATTTGTCTGTTTAGATGAAATTAAATAGAAATATATTACATACTATTTGTACTACTTAGGTGAAATCAAATGGATATATACATGGGTTCAAAGAAAAAAAAAGTTATTCGTACACATGATCAATGAGGGGTGAAAAAATCTATTTTGAAAAATATGAGAGATGAAAAAATTCATTTTGTGAAATGTAAGAGACGAAATAATTCATTTTGTAAAATATTAAAGACAAAAAAATCTATTTTGTGAAATGTGAAGGACTAGGAATCGGATTATATAAAATTTGATTTGACAATTTTGTTCTTAAAAAATGATCATGTGCAAGGCACGTAATAGATTCCGATCAAAAATTAGTCGGAAACTTAGGTAGGGACAAAATTTGACCAATGTGAATTTGTAAAGGATGAAAAATTACACTTTTAAAAGTGAGAGATGAAAAAAGTCATTTTGTAAAATGTGAGGGGCGTTATTAACGACTTTTCCAAATCAAAATTCTTAAAGTTTAGGATAATTATACAATGATAATGTTAGAATAATTCAGGATTTTACTGTCATATCTTTTTATTGACCCACTAAACTTTTTCGTCGGAAACCTATTTGTAAGTAGTGCTCTGTTTTTTTTTTTTTTTTTTTTTTTTTACACTTTTCCTGTTTTTTCTTGACAATGCCATTCTTGATAATCCCTAAAATACTATCCCCTTCCAGTTGTTCTTATCTTTCTCAAGGTAATTTTTCTAGTTTTTGGTTGGTTATCAACTTATCAATATTGGTAAGACTAAAAACTGCTTAGACTCTATATATTTAGAAAATAATGGCCAACAATATTAAATTATTAATGTGTACCCCTAAAAAAACAAAGTAAAAAAAAATGACAAGATATCATAAGTAACTTTTGACTTTCTTCAGTTGGGCGGATTATCATTTGCAAACCTCATGGCAAATATTAACCCAAAAATTGCCAGTATGTTTAAAAAAATGCACATTGACACAACGCAACACACACACACACACAAGGCATCATAAATACAAACAATCTTCCTTGTTTTATTTACTTTTGCTAGATGGTGTGCACTAGCTGCTGCTTTTTCCGTTCCGACGATGGCGAAATCAAGTCATTCTGAAGGAAGTGAAGACCCCACTCGACTAAAAAGTCCTTCCTGATAATTTCCTCAATTTTACATTTTTGCTTTCATTTGTCGGTAAGGCAGCTTCGTCTTTCAAAATCAAGTCACTGTTTGGCTTCCTTCCTTTAATTTCCATCTTTTAGCTTTTTTTCAATTTTTCCTGTTGGGTGCGAAATCAAGTCATTGTTTGGGCTCTCCATTGTTTGCGGTAAGTCTTTTCTTTTCGCTTTGGAACTTGGGCGCGACCCCACTTCCCCCTAAGGCGAACCAAAGAGTTGGCGGGCCGTCTGCCCAGCTCTCGCCAGGACTCACGCAAGCATACTAACCCAAATCCATTCGAATAAAAACCTAATCTATTACAAAACAAATTTTTTTGAATAAGATCTTCCTTAAATCCACATTAACTTCAGAGATAACAGTGATATAAATAGCCAATCGAGGCTCTTAAACGACCCACGTGCTACGTACCAAAGTATAAAGTCGTACCAAACCGGGTAGATAAACACATAAATCCATAATACAACCTTACAAGCCAAGCAATCGAATTAGGGTTTACACATTTTCCCAGCTTCAAGTGGCAATCCAAAAGAAAAGTACATTATCCCCAAATAACACATTACAGCCCACAAAATAAGCCATAGTATTCAAATACAATCCAAAAGGAAAACATAAGTAAATATCCAGCTTTCAGTTTCCAGAACCTGTTAAGGAAAACAATAAACGTGGGGTGAGCTAAAGCTCAGTGGTGCCCCAAAACATGCAATCACTTAAATCAAACAACGGATAATGACTTAACAAATTTAAACAGTTAGGAAAGCGTATAACAGCACAAGGTAGGATACATGGGCTCTCAGGAGCCATTTTCCTCGCTGGATCACCCTTTATCGTAGTTGACCCTCCGTCAACTCTCACTACTTATAATCCATGTAGAGTTTCTCATTTTGTTACCTAACCCGTCACCATTCATTCCCCTGTCCCAGGCCCGCTCACCGACTAAAGACGCAGTATACTCGAGATATACCCGTAGATGATTGGTCGAGGGATTCACCCAACGACTTTATTGTAGTTAGATTCAGGCGTCGAGGGATTCACCCAACGACGTAACTACGTTTAGATACATGGTAGTTGGATTCAGGAGTCGAGGGATTCACCCAACGACGCAACTACATTTAGACTCAAGGATTCAGGAGAAAAATGATTCACGCAAGTCACCACTCGAACGGCTAGTGTGATAAAGTACACACCGCTCACTTCGATGGATCAAAAACTAGTTTTGCAAATTATCACTTATCGAGTCTAGAAAGCACTTAATTCAGGTAGGAAAAGAACAAGCAGGGACACTCACCAAGAGTGGAGTTCAGATATCAAGTTGGGAATCGAATTCCGCGTCCTCGAAATATCCTAAAAACCAAAATTTGAAACTATGAGTTTCTACTCAGTTTTTAAGCTTATAGTCATTGAAGTATATCTAATATACTATTAATTTACTTTCCCATAGAAAAATCAAGAATCTTTTAGATTGAAACTTGACAAAAGTAGAAGAGATGTTTCTTATAGTTTTCGTTGAGTTACTTTTCTTATAAAAGAGTAACTAGTATTATTTTCTTGAAATAATTCGACAAACCTCTTAATATCAATGTTAGAAAGTTACTTTGAACATTTCTTTAAAGTTACGGCCTTTGCAAAAATTATCCCTAAAAACTATTTTTTTTCTAAAATAGGGTTTCTTGCCGAGCAAGTTTCCCAGGCTTTTCGCTAAATTAATAAAACTCGTATTTCGAAACTTTTCCTATAGTTAACTATACAATTACAAAGCTTAAAGAAAGAAAAGGAATTAAAATACGACTTAGAGTTTCCAAAAGCTATAGAACTTATTTACTATAGCTATCAAGGCTAGTTTGAGCTAAAAGAAATTATCGAGTTGGAAAGTTTTAGGCAAAACACTAGATATGGAGTTTTATAATATAATACTAGCTGGAAAAAAATATTTTTGATTAATTTGATCGCAGTTACTCGAGTTCGCAAGGTCGATACAACTTCCACAGCTCCGATTCCGTTTCGAAGTTATAATATGGATCAAAATATGGCAAAAATCACATAGCAAATTACTAGGGTTTCGTCAATCATTAGCCCTAGATTTCAACAAGTGCATCTCTGAATAAAATAAAATAGTCAACCAAGGCTTCATCAATCATTAGCACTTGGTTTCAGCAAGCCCATCATAAACAATTAAAAATAAAAGTAAAGCCTCCAAGACATTCCAGCAATTAACTTTCATCACCCTGTAGTACTTATAAAATCATTCAAATGGCCAAGGGCTTCATCAATCATTAGCCCTTGACAACATCAATCACTTCCAACCACAATTTAATCAAGAATTTAAACCACAAGTAAGCTACAAGTTCAATCCAAATCAAACTTTAGTTTCACGAAGAAAACAGGACATTCATACCAAAACAGTCTACTTCAAGGATTCACAGACAGCAGTACACATGGAGGAAAAATACGAAATTTCTACCGAACAAAGACCTATGTTTCTAGTTTCAAATGCCACTGACGGCGCCTTAAACAGATTTTTCTACACCAAGATATAAGCATTTTACTGAAACTGGTCAGGGACATCCGAAAATCTGAAGTTTCATTCTTCACTTGTGAAAAACTCCTTTTTCTCTTTTAACACCAAAATGTTTTTATTCAACCATCCATACATTTCTTATAGAACTCCAAAATACAAATTCCAGACATTTCCATCCATCAAGATTCAGGGAAAAATTTAAAAATCAAGTTAAGATCCCAACTCAACCTTTAATTATCACATAAGAAATTCCAGCAACTAATATACTTTAGGTCCAATTTTTCCCTTGGTTTAAACAGGGTGTTAGGTATTCAAATTCAGCATTTAAACACTTAGCTAGCTATTAAAAATTTCCACTTCGAAACCAATTTCATTCAGTGACTAAAATCATCCAGAAAATCCAGAAATAGTTTAAAATCCAAAAGAAAACAAACTGGAAATTTCTGATCATACCTCTCGGCTATTCCAGAATTTTTCCAACCCTTGGGTGTTTATAAATCCAATTTTCCTTGGCTAAAACATGGTTTTAGATACCCAAATTAGTCATGCCAAAAACTTATCTAGCCAATTAATATTTCAAATTCAAAATTTAACTTAAACTACAGCTGCAAATCCTCAAAATTTCCAAAATTTCTGCACAGCTAGTTTCGAACAAACATACCTGCAACAGATTGCATTTTTATTTTATTTTTCTGGTTTAAACTAACTAATTAGCTGCATGCAGAGCCTAATTAACTTGTTATTAATCATCTAATCATGGTTATAAGTTTAAACAACAACATTAAACCAAATCAGGCTGCAAAAATTCAAGCTAAGCTCTCGGCCAAATCAGAAACTCTTCCAGCATTTGTTTAGTCACAAATCAATTTTTTCTACGGTTAAGTCCTGTATTTTGCACTTAAATTTCACATGCACAACTGCTGAATTAACTAGCTATCATATCCAGACCAGAAATCAGTTCGACAGCAACAAAATTGAACCAAATTAAGCTGCAATAATTAAGCTAAGCTCTCGGCAGAAATTTTCTTAACCCAAACCAGAAATTTCCTCTGCTTTAACACATCATCCGAATGCACAATTCAACATGCATGGTTTAACTCTTCAAGTCTTCACTCAGCTAAAGGCACTTAGGTGTTCAGATGCCACAGGAAACACAAATGGAATTGCATTATCTCCTCAAATTCTTGGTAGCAACATTTTGTCCAAAACAGAAATTTCCTAATGGTTTGATTCCAGTAGCCGATTGTATAATCTAAACATGCAAGCTCAGATGCAGCTTGCTCAACTAATAATCAACCTAATTAAACCAGAAATTACCTCAGTTAGCAGCTAATCCTTCACACGAAATATTCCAGAAATTTCTTCCCTCGCTCTCGGCCAAGTGCAGTCGGTGATTTCTAGCTCCTAAGTTGCGGCTGGAATTTGTTGTAGCTGGTGGCTTTGAGGTCGGTTGGTTGGAGTTGGTGGAGATGAAGGTACAGAATGGTGAAGCTTCCTGCAAATCTCCTCCCTGGCTTCGCTCCAACTCACGGCAGAACCAGAAAAATTTCTGGCAGCTCACTTTCCCTCCTCCTAGCTCTCGGATGCAGCTCACCAGGCAGCTCTCTCTCTCGGATGCTCTTGGTCGAATGCAGAGGAAGAGGTGAGGTGCGGTTGTGGAGAGGGATTGCAGTAGTTTCGGTGCAATTGGGCAAAAGAAATGAGATGATGAAGAGAATGGTATCTCGGTATTAAGAAGGAAGAAATGGTTTGCGGTTTTGTTGTGCAGTGAAGGAATTTGGAAATTGTGGTTTGTGTTTGTGAAATAGAATGAATGGTATTGTGGTTTTAGCCGTGAGATAGAAAGGACGTATGGTGGTGCCGTGATTTACGAGACAGAGGTTTTCGTGTAAGGATCGATTGCGTATAACATTGGTTGCGTATCGAATTGGTAATAACAAAGGTGATTTGATTTGCGGTCAGACGTCTTGTTTGGTTTGCATGGAAAGGTAAGGGTATTTTAGTCTTTTCACTTTGCTCCCTAATCTCAACTTAATTTCTCAATTCTAACTCACTTCTAAAAATTATCCCCAAGTGTGATTTGAACGCCTAATTATACCCTAATATACCTAAACTATTTTTATCGAATAATAATCGATTAAACTTGCATATTAAGGTTCCTAGTAATTCTTATATTAATTAGCGATTAAATTAGTTATTAGAATTTTCAATTATTATTTCTCAAGAAATAGAGTTAGTCTAACTCGAATTTTATCGATTTAGTAATATAAAGTCAAATGAAATAATAATTTAATCCAAGGGTATAAATTTGCACACACAAAAATTATATTTACGCACTTACTTTAAAAACAAAGAAAGATAAGGATATATTTATCGAATTTTCACGCCTTAAGCATGTTTAATATATTAGAATCATATTTGTCTAAAATTCATTTGGTTTTTATCTTAACACGGAAATTCTCATTAACATTTAACATTAGCAACTAATTGAGATTAATCATAGGAATTAAATAATTTATTTTGAGATCGTAATTCTATTTACTCAAGTATCAATACTTTAGCATTAAGGACTTAAGTATTCTTACATTTAATATTAAGGCGAAAAATTAATCTAACCCTAAAGATATTAATTTAGTCTAATAAGACCAAGAAATTTTCATAAATTGGAAAATTATATTATTATTCACATAAACCTATTTTTACATACTTAATTGCAAACAAGTAAAAGTAATGCTCGAAATTATTAAGGAATAAAAGAAATGCAAATAAAATATGCACTAGTTTATATATCCATTTTTCAGGGTTCTCACATGGACGATTATGGCTTCATTTTCCCGGCAATTTCTTTCTTCTGAGTACCATATTTCCTCGCATTTTATCCCTGTTCATCCAAGTAATGACTAGCAACTAGTTTCGCCGGTAAGTTTCAAATATTTAACAGAAGTAACTGCTTTGATAGAGGAACCCAAAAAATGGTAATAACTCATGGTCCATTTGAATTGGCCATTTTTTTAAAAATAAATTTTTCAAATACAATGCTACAGTAATGCATAAATAAAAATAACTCAAAAAACTTCTCATTCATTCGATATATCAAATATTTCGAAAAATATTTATAGTAAAATTTTTTCATATATATTATTATAATAAAATTTTTCAAAAACACTCCCAAAAACAGCTAATCCAAATGAAGCCTCAATCAATTGAACTACTGCTTTCTTAGCCTATCACTCAAAATATATTCAAGAAAAGCCAATACAAGAATTCCTTTTATTATTTTTTAGTTGGGATTGCATGGATAGAATATTACTTAGAAAAACTTTTGTATTATTCTTTTTTTTTTGGTCAAAATGATAGAATTGTATTGATTGATAAAAAATATATATAAGCGAGCACTTGCTCGATACTTTACAATGTGCATTTAGCACAATAGATTGGGATTAACCCATTCTAAATCATGATAATTGCTCAATGCTTGAGCACTAAATAACCAGCGAAGATCATTCCTGTTCAATTTTCCTAGACAAAAGAAGCATTTATAAAATATAGTACTCAATTCACGGATATCATTTATCAGGGTAGCAAGCCGCACATCCACTCTTTTACTCCCTTGAATTTGCTGCAAAAGGCTTTTACCTGGAACTTCAATGCATACTGGCCTCCATCCTTGTGGCATGTTTTGTAATGTAACGCACTTAAGAAAAATAAGTAATTGTAGAACATGTACAAGGAACAATAAAAAAATTAAATATTCTTCTAGAGTCATCACAATGACGTGTAACACAAGTGTCCCACAAATTAGCTACCCTTGCACAAGTAAATGCGCAAACGACGTATTCACACGTGAATATGTCTGGAAAGTGGAAAGTCTTTGGAGAATCAAATACTTGCGAGTTCAGCCCCACATCAATTTCTATTCACTGATCTGAACGCGGCTTTGATTTGTTGATAAGGATAAATCATAAATGGTACTGAACCATATATCAAAATTCATAAGCTTGAGAACCTAGAACCAACTCTTCTTTCTTCCCTTTCTTAACATTCTTTATGCTAAAGAGAAAGAGAAAGACTGAAAATGGCACTAACAATTCTGTCTTCTGTGTTAAATCAGCTCTCAATTCTCCTGCGTGAAGAGGGACAACTTTTGGGAGGGCTTCGCCAAGAGGTTGAACTCATCGGGGATGAGTTGGGGCACATGAGAGCATTCCTGAGAGTGGCAGAAACGAAGGAAGAAGATGCAGATCCCAGGCTCCAAGAATGGATCAAGCAAGTTCGAGAAGCCGCTTATGACATTGAAGATGTTCTTGATGAATTCGTGGCTCGCTTTGCTCGCCATCCAGCAACAGGCTTCCATGGCTCTGTTCGGACAATTTTCAACTCCATAAAGACATTGCGAGCTCGTCATAAGGTTGCTGAGCAACTGCAAAGCATCAAGGCCAGAGTAAAGAATATTTCTGAAGGGCATCGGAGATACCAATCAGAGTTCGGTGTTACTATCCAAGCGGCCGAGTCTCTTGCTGCTGTTAACAACACAACATGGCGCTATAGCAGGGATGATGCACTTCTCGTGGAAGAAGCTGAACTAGTTGGCATTGATAACCCCAGACAACAGCTGATTTCTCAACTACTCGAGGGGGATGATTCCCAGCTCAAAGTTGTTTCTGTGGTTGGTATGGGAGGACTCGGTAAAACTACATTAGTTAAAAAAGTCCATGAAGATTTAGATGTTAGAAGGCATTTCCCAGTTCGTGCCTTCGTAACTGTCTCTCAAACATGCAACTTCCAGGAGCTCCTAAAAGACTTGACTCGGCAGTTACACAATGAATTGAAGAAACCAGTTCCAGAATCGATTGAGGCAATGAATGCAATTCAGCTGAAACAATTTGTTAAAGATTTTCTTCAACAAGCTGGAAGGTATGCAATTGTGTTTGATGATATATGGGATGTGGAATTCTGGAATGCAATTAGATTTGCACTGCCCGAAAATGGCTATGGCAATCGTGTCATGCTAACAACACGGAAAGCTGATGTAGCCTCGGCATCTTGCAACAAATCTCAAGATTATGTCTACAAAATGGTGCCCCTGTCTTTCGAGGATTCATGGACCCTATTTTGCAACAAGATCTTCAAAGGAAATGGTTGTCCTGCCCATCTAACAGATGTTGCAAAAGGTATATTGGGGAAATGTGAGGGATTGCCGCTTGCGGTTCTTGCAATCAGTGGGTTGTTGGCTTTGAAAGACGTGAATATTGCAGAGGAATGGGAGATGGTTCGACGCAGCCTAGTGGGTGAATTAGAAGGCTCTGGTATGCTGGACAGGGTCAGAAAGATACTTTCTCTCAGTTACAATGATCTGCCCTGCCATCTTAAGACCTGTTTGTTGTATTTAAGCATTTACCCAGAGGATTATGAAATAGGTTGTCATACACTTGTTCAATTATGGTCAGCTGAAGGATTTGTAGGAAAGAGAGAAGGAATGACAATGATGGATGTAGGCTACAATTACCTCAGAGAACTGGTCAATAGGAGCCTAATTCAAGTGACTGAAAGTTTGTATGAAGGAATCCCCAGGGATTGTCGAATCCATGACCTAGTGCGAGAAGTTGTTCTTTCCAAGGCAAGGGAGCAAAATATGATCACAATTACTACTGGACAATACACAAAGTGGTTCTCTCAGAAGGTACGCCGTTTGGTAGTCCATAGTAGCAGCAACAACACCGAGCAGCACCAAGAAAGCCAATGTTATAGCTTTAAACACCTTCGATCCTTTATTACGATGAATCCATTAATATCCAGAACCTTGTTATCTAAAGTTTTAACGAGTGGCAGATTGTTAAAGGTTTTGGATTTGTGTAATGAAGAGACATTGGAGGAAATTCCAAATGAGATTTTCAACTTGTATCATCTCAGGCATCTGAACCTATATGGGACAGGAGTTCAAGCAGTCCCGAAATTCATAGGAAAGCTTCGAAATTTGGAGTATTTGGATTTGCGTGAAACTGAAGTCAAGGAATTACCCATGGAAATCCTGAAGCTAAAAAAGCTTGAGCATCTTATGGTATACCAAAAAGTTGATTCTTCTGATGACAGGTATGGAGTACATGGGTTTAAAGCTCCATCAAAATTGGGAGGACTTCTTGCCCTAGAATCATTAACAACTATAGATGTCAGTAGCGGATCCGCAACAGTTAAAGAGATAGGGAAATTGACTCAATTAAGACGATTAGGGATTTCAAATCTGAGAAGAGAAGATGGAAAGGTGCTCTGCTCCTCCCTTGCCACCCTCACTAGACTTTGGGAATTAAACATTGCTTCAATTAGAAATGAAGGTGGTGATTATGAGGTAATGGATCTGAATCATCATGATCAACAACAACATTCTCTTTCATCTTCGACGCCTTCTTCATTTCTCCAATCTCTTCGTATGCTAATATTGTATGGCCGCTTAGAAATGATGCCGCAATGGATAGCTCATCTTGAAAGCTTGGTAAGAATAGATTTGAGGTGGAGCCGTTTAAGGGTTGAAGAGGATCCGCTTGAACCCCTCCACCATTTGCCAAATTTGGTAACTATTCAATTTTTTGGATCTTACCAAGGAGAGGGGCTGTTTTTCAAGGCTGGAGGATTCCTGAAGTTAAAGAAATTGTACCTAGAGAAATTAGAGAAGTTAAAATGGCTGAAAGTGGAGGACGGTGCATTACCCAATCTCCAAGAACTGGATCTGAATGCATTACCCAGTCTCCACAAACTCACTCTGGATAGACTTCCATTGCTAGAGGAGTTACCTTTGGGAATTCAGCACTCAAGGAATCTTCGAAAGCTGTATTTGTCTGGGTTGAGTTCTCAACTGATGGAGAAGCTAGAGAATCTAAATGAAGATACTGAAGATTATAGAAAAATTGCACACGTTTCTGAAGTTGTCATTCAATTGTGGACAGATGAGGAGGGATGGAGACTGCACCGGCTGTGGGGGAAGAAGATGTAAATATTTCCTTCCCATTTCTTTTTTTTTCTTTTTTTTTTGTACGTTTGTTTGTAACTTCTGAGTTTATAATTTGCTTTATCTTTTATCTTATTGTATAAATATTGTATTGCACTCTATATTTTTTGTTTTTGCTTGTTTATTTTTTTCTTTAATTGATTTAGCAAATAATTTAGAGGTTGCAGGTTAGAAGTGCCTTAGCATCTTGCACACAATTTCAATATACAATCTAAAACAATAGCCTAAAATTTTGGTACAAAATTAAAACATGAAGCCTATGTTTATACGCTGGTATGACTTAGAAATTGATTTCTCTAGTAGTTAATAATATAGTAATTTTTGGACAAATAATGGTTGTATCAGTCCTTTATGCCCACTTGTTACGTATGAATTAATATTATGTCAAAGATATGACAAATCCACCAAGGTTCATTTTTAAACCAAAAATATTGAAGTTGCTAAAATTGAGAACTTCTACATCACACAGAAGTATTTGTTGATGAATGCAGTCATACTCATAGTCAATATTTGTAAGGCAACACAGAAGTATAAAAAAGCAAATAACAGTGCTTTGTTTGGAAAGCAATTTTTCTCCAAAAAAATTTTTTTTTAAGTTTTTTGTGAATATATTTTTGAATCACCTTTTTATCACACATGCATTAAATCATTACAACGCATTTTTATATAAAAATTCTAGTAAATAACAATCCAAATGAGACTTTTAGTGTCCTTAAAACACAAATACTTCTCGACAAAAATCATAGCGTTATATAACAAACTAACGTGTTGGAAGTGGAACAACACAGAGAAATAGGAAAGCTCAGGTCTAGTAATTATGGCCTCGGATTAATAATATTGAAGTTTCAGGAAAGAATTGAGAGTACTCTAGAAACATAAAGGCTCAAACCTTGTGCGGCTATTCTTTGCTTGGTCCTAAATCAATTCATTCAATAGATGCAATTCGTGCCAGTGATTGTTGGTGCAACTGATGGACAAGAAATCTATGATCTAATTACTGAAGGCCTGTTTAAACTTTCATTCAGCTTTTGATGAAAAGCCATAAAAAAAAGTCTTTTTCCACTCTGCAAAAGACATACACCTAAAGGAAAAGATTACAAGACATGACAAAGCATATCAAATGATGCTAATAGGAGATTTAGATGTACAGTCTGCCCCTCCCCGCAAACTATGCACAAGGCTACCACTTAAATCACAGTATCACCAAGCAGAAAGCAAATGATTGCTGGTATCAATTACCAAAAGTAAGCTAAATGTTGCTGTGTGAGTGTGTGCAGAACTCTAGAGAGAAAGTGTCTGAGATTTATATTTCACAAGTCATGTAACTTGTAATGATGCCTACAACTATCAAAATTACGTATTTATATCATATCTAACCAAATTCCTTGCATCCTATGCATCATAGGATGCTTTTCCCTGCAAATTCCTAGAAAGTTCTATGCAAACATAGGATGTTTTTCCATGCAAAACTTTCCGAGAAAAATTCTATGCAAACAACTCAAAGGGAAGAAGGTCAACCCAATACCAGGAAGGATTCACACGATTCAGATATTGCCGCATCATGGGTCTGATTCATGTGTGTCTATCCTTCAAGTTGACTAAACCAGTCTGTAATTGTTCTTGTGAGGACTCTAGTGTCATTCAAAGAAATTGTCTTAAGGCCTTGAGCAACAGCATCTACAGGCGAGTATATATCTCCCATTTGCCATCTAGGTTCCTGATCGTCCAACAAAACAAAATTTCAGCATAAATGGAGAATAAAAAGAAGAAATTTAGTTAAGAGAACAATCGTTGACCATGTCATTGTTCTGATTACCGTGCCACTTTCCAATTTTTTATCAAAAGTAACTTAAAGATCATGCTAAGTAATACACACACAATTGGCACAAGATACAAGGCGCAGCACAACATGTCAGCATAAATTCCCAGAAAGCAAAGGACTAAAGATTAGGATACAAAAGGAGCACAAAGTTACTGCAGCATACCTGTATGCAAGGTGTAATATGAGCTCCATTCAATATTATTTTCTGTAGTTTTGCACCAATAGATTCCACTCGAGGCTTCAGTGTCTCTTCAAGGAGATCAGTCTGATCAATTGCATCAACATTGAACTTGACCTGAAAAAAGAATCAGATAGACTTAAAGGTGAACATTGAAGTTGGAGCAATTCAATCAATTCTGGTACTTGAATAATTATATGTCACTCTTGTGCTCTATTGCTTCTTCATGAATAATAAAGTACACGAAACATAACCTGCCATTGTTTGCAAGTAAATATCTCTGTATTCCCTAAGACCCTAAAAATAATATTCTACTCCCTCGACACAAAATAAGACCGATGTTTTAGATGATCTAAAGCCTGACATCGAAACACTTCATGCATTAAGTTTCTCTTCTTGATAAAGCCCAGTTTTCAAGCATCATTCTGCATCGCATTGTTATAAAAGCTTTATGCACCATTAGCTTGATCAAGGATTAAATGAATACACTACTTGCTTCAGTGTCCATCATGCTCATATCTTCAGGAATAAATGAGAAACAACATTATGTGGGTTATGTGAAGGAAGGACTTAGGAGGACTCGTAGATTACAGCCTAGCATGTGCAGACTCCCCAGTCCCCCCACCTCCCCTCCCACCCCCCCCCCCACAACAATCAGGGAGAGGGGGGGTTGGGGGAAGCCTCTATGGTTCAGGAAAATAATGTTTAGGCCACACAAGGAATTAACTGTTAGTAAACATTTGCAAAATTAAGAAAAAGAAACCAAATGCAAAAGTACAAATTCAATTATAGTTAATGATGCCATCCACATTCGCTGCGAGGAAACAACAAAGGATACTGCAGAGAGTCATAGCAAGAATAAAAATACTTGATCTTATGGCTTGTATCCGAGTATCTATACACCTGAATATGAGCAGAAGCATTAGTCGATTGATCACCATCTCCAATCCATATCGCTGCAACCTGTGAAGCAGTTGGGAGGTTATATACACGATGATCCAGACTCACATTGCAGTTGAGGACGATCCTATGGTCATCAAGATTTGACACACCTGAGAGATCTTTAAAGAATTTGGCATAAGGGTTGTCTGCAAGGATACGCAGAAGCAGCCTGAGAGTAGTTTCTCTTAACTTGGGCGATCCATCAACTCTCCTGGCAAGCTCTTCAAGGGTATCAAAGAAGTATAACTGAATACCAGAAGCTTTACTGTCGCGCGACTGCACATCAAGATAATGATAGACCTGGCACTGGACACAAAATGTATAAAGGCCATTCCTGTTTTTAGTTAGTTCTCTATCATACTTTGCACCCAATGACGTAAAAGCGACGTTATTATTGTAAGTGCGAACATTTTTCCTAAAGTGTTCACACTCCTCATCTTCTCCAGTGAACAAGCGCCGAAGATCATAAGGCATCGATGAGCTCACAAGGCTAACTCTTCCTCCCTAAAGCAAAAGTTAGGAGGTTCCATATGGAATTGCTGAGCTCCGCAATACTGACAGGGCAGAGTATAAGGCAGGGCCAAAACTTTTTCTGCAATCCTGTCCAACCGAGAAAGAGTTCTTCTGCTACCATTTTTACATTTACCTTGTAAAAAATTGAAGCATCGGACATTAGCGGTAGCAGCAATTAGGTGAAACCATAAATTAAGCAAGCACAAGAAAGTAAATTGATGCACAAGAAAGTAAAAGAAGCAGGCCATAAGCAGTGATAGAAGGACGACTGACAGCGACCAACTTGACAAGACGAAAGAAGCCACCACTTAAATGGCAGCGAAAAAGAAAGGAAGCAGTCATACTTGCATTAGCAGATAGCGTTGGAACGCCAGTCAATCCAATGAGAGCCTCAGAAATATTTGGTGCATTGGATACAGAACCTGGTAAAGATGCTAGTCCATGACCATTTAGAGTAACTTTGGTAGGCTCGGCAAAGTAACTTTGTCTAGGATATGTTTTCACAACTCAACTTGCAGCAAATGGCATAAATAATACAAAACAGCAGTGACTCATATATAAAAGCGAGCTTCAGCGAACAAAAAACATGACATTTTCTCTAAGAAGCGAAACCCAGCAAAAAGAAATAACAAAGAATAGTCCTAGGAACAATGACATATGCAATGAGCAAACAAAATATAAAACTAAACACATACAGATAGGAGGAATAGCAGTAACTTAAAAAACATCAGCATATAAAATGATGGTGCCAAAGAGAAAGAAAAAAACAAGTAACGAGCTAACAAAGGCAACGCATACTACATAACCAGCTAAGCAGTTGACAACCGACTAACTTAAACTATCTAAACAGCACTCACCATGGAAAAGCAATATAGTGACAGGTACTAATCTTATACTAACAAAAAATGTTAATCAGTAAACAAGTCAAACTGAATGCATATTGATAGAATAACAGCCTCATTAAGGTTAGAACCTGGATAGGCATGAAACAAGAAATATAATCTGATAAAAAAAGAACTCTAAAGTAGAAACAGAATGAACACCTCTTCTAGCTAATAGCAATAAGGAGTATATCGATGGTAATAGTAAGAGCCCAAAAAGTGCAACAAAACCAGCGAAGGGCCGAAGGCTGAGCAGCAGGTGCAAAATAAGCTGCAGGAGAGGAATATAAGTCCAGACGTCTGCATGAAGAATGACTAAAAAGCTACTTTCCACCTTCATTCATGAAAAGCTGGGCCGAGAAGCTTCATGAAAAGCCGCAAAGAGTGCCTGTGCGTTTCAAATCCGAGGAACCATTAAGACGCTTGAGGCCAGCATAGAGAACGAATGTATAGCCGTCCGTCTACTCGAAGATATATATTTATTATTGGGCAGTGTTAGTAATTAAGTCAAAATTCAATGTTCCTATTGGGCACTCTAATTTATTTAACTAATAATTTATAACTAATTGATCCCACAGCAGGGGTAATTCAAGTTGAAATTTGCTCAAATAGGAAGCAAGTGCTGATAAGTCATTCAGGTTCTAGCATCCTATTATCTGCTTTTAATAGGGAGCTAATCATCACCATCCCGATTTTAGCAGCTCAATAAAAAGCACGCTGCCTTTCTTATAAGGTTGCCAGCAAGGACGCAATAAATACTGTTGGGTTCCAAGGACAAAAGACATTTGATGCCTTTTGTGGTTCCAAGAACAAAAGATGCAGAAATTTCCAGCTCATGGGCCACTTTCACAACCCGCACATGAGCAAGACATGGAGGACGACCATGTTTTGGCACCCTTTTCCCAGTTTATATACATTCTTTAAACAAGAACAAAAGATGCAGAAATTTCCAGCTCATGGGCCACTTTCACAACCCGCACATGAGCAAGACATGGAGGACGACCATGTTTTGGCACCCTTTTCCCAGTTTATATACATTCTTTAAATAAATAAGAGACTACTAATTGTAAAATTTAGATGTGTCTCTATTTTAAGGTGCACACGAATTATACTTCACATTTAAAATTGGGTAAATTATCTTTTTATTCTCCTGTGGTTTGATACTCTATCAGATAATCCCTCTATGGTTTAATAATCTATGTATAACCTCTTCATGATTTGGATTAAAATATCACCTTTAATTTTTCTATTAAAACTAACGGTCAATAGTAAAAAGTCAAAATCAAACTAATAAATTGACAAATTTATGCTTTTATTACTTCTTTTTTCCCTCCAAATGTAAAAAAGAAGAAATTGAAATAAAACTACATAAATAAGAACTAGAAAATACCATTAAAATTTTGATTTAAAAACCCATAATGATATTTGTAATAAAAAAAAATTGGTATTTTTGTTTCTTATTTATTTGTTTTATATTTCGCTTCCATCTTTTTTTATTCTTATTTATTTATTTATTTCCCTTCCTTTTGTTTTGTAATTGGGGAAAGTTAATATTTTGTTTTTTAAATTATAGGTGACAGATGTCAAGCCTGTGCAATAATAATTATTAAAAAATTCTAGTTACCACCACAATTAATTATAAAACAAATCCAAGTACTGGAGCAGGGACCCTAGGTGTGCAATGAGTTACTTGATTCACCCTGTTCCCGAAGAGTGTGCTTGATCCGATATGCCAGAATTGTCTATAAAAGTATTAAATTTGCATACAATGGCAAGTAGGGTCGATTCCACAGGGAGCGGGTAGGAAATTGTTTCTTTCTAAATCAATAGAACAAAATTGGGGGATATTTGAGGGAATTAAAATGAAAATAAAATAAATAAAATTCAAAAGCTAACTCACCAAGTACAATTTATTAAAAATAGCAATTAATAAAACTCTACCCAAAGGATCAACTTTTCAAGCACGGTCCAATTAAATGATTATCGATGCAAAGATATTTCATTCATTCGTCATTAGGTTGGTTATAGCCATCAACAAGTTCTGACAGCCAATTCTTCCTTACTTTTTCGACAATCAAGGTACGACCATTGACTGTTTCTTTAACCAGAAAATAACCCTAGGTACGATCGTAGGAATTTAATTATCCAGTTGCATTAAAGTTAGAAGAACTCAACCCTAACCAATAAACACGCTAAGAGGGTTTATTTAAATTAAATCTTACGTTTCCCCAACATAAAGTCAATTATGGTGGTTATCACTAATTATCAACTAAGCGAACAATTACGGATAATTTAGTCAATCGTGATAGTAGGCTATTAGATTAAATAAAATATCCGGCCGTTGATACTCAATTAATAAAATAACCATGAACAATTAATCCAAGAAACGTACGAATAGTAACAAATTGGAAGAAATAGTGAAAGTTCGATTAGATCTCACAGATGTTATGGACCGCGCCTTCGCGTCGATCTTTGGGTAGAGGAGAAATCTAGCCGCTCCTCATCATATCGATCTCGCGTGGTTTAATTAATTCCATCCACACAATTGCCAAAGAATTGAGAAAAATGAAATAAATGAAGAGGCAAACGAAAAGTCTTCATCCTTTTTGTTTCGTGTTCGTACTGAAGAAAAGTAACAGCAAAGTCTAAAGAAAAAGTCGTACGACACAAAAAAGCAAAAGCCGAAAACCAAATCGTCTCCCAGGGGTAGCGAAAGGAAAGCTACCCTAAAATTGTATAGTACCAAAGCAAAAGTAAAACAAAATTACGTTTGATAGCCAAGGAAAAGAAACTAAAAGCTAAATCTCCTGATTACAAGTGATTCTGGCTTTTTTGAGCCTTTTGTAGCCGCCGCTAGCAGAAGCAAAGAAACGTCCAGGAGCAAGACTTTGTCTAGGGATTTTAATCCCATGCATCTCCACGGTTCACGTGGACCTGATTTCTTGATTGGCCCTGCTGCTACCAATCCAGTGGATCCGGCTTTTGGGTATCCTTCTACAGTTTCTGACATGGGCACGCCCTGAGATGAAATGTCTTCTGGAAATTCTCCCCAAGATACCACTTTTAACACCAACCACCTGCAATTTATACAAACATCAAATATGAGCAAAATCTCAATATTTCGCACAATAAGTAACCAAAATTATGATCAAATAATATCACAAAATAGTGCCCAACAATTGCTCTATCAAATCCCCCAACACCTAGACAATACTTGCACTCAAGCATTTCGAAACTCAGAAGCACAATCAAGATAGCAACGATTTCATAGTCATCTATACTAACACAAACATCCCGCATTCCTGACAATATCGTCAAAATTAGAACATACCAGACAGGTGGTTATTTAAAGAATATGAACAGTATTACACGTCACCTTCAAGAAAATGTATAACTATTAGGAATGCTCAAATCAACATCACGGGATGACATTACCATAGACTTGCACATTTATCACATCTCCACCACTAAAAATTGAACTAAATACACAAATCAAAGGGACTTTAATAGGGTTGTAATAGGGTTTAGGTAAAAGGCGGGATAAAAAGGTAAAGACAGGGGGTAATATGTCAAGAGAATGTTCAATATCCACTATATAACCACAACGCTTTCCGGAGAAATTTCACAAGCAAGGCGTTTCCATTTTCTATTCCACTGTGCAAGTGTCGAAACTCTCTCTCTTTTTTTTTTTTTTTGAAGAACGTCTTGCAAGGTGTGGGCACGCCCTATAAGACAGAGTCTTCTATTCACCAGCTTGTCGATAGTTTTTTTTTTTTCCGATCTCAGATGCACAAAACTGGCATCATACAACTTCTATTCCGACAACACTTGCAACCCTAGATTTATTTGCCTTGCACAAGCAATGAAATTCAGACATCTCTTAATGACATAAGGTTGAATAAAAAAATCTAAAAAGGTCTTGAGTTATCAAACATGACTAACACACAAAAGAGAAGGATAAAAACTCAAATCGATTCACTATTGGGAGACAAGATGAACGCGTGGTTTGTAGAAAGTTAAAGAAAGTTAAATCCTAGGGAGAATTGTAATTTTGGTCCCCAATCTATAGTGTATGCCCTTATTGAGTCCCCAATCTATTTCAAAAATCAATTTTGGTCCCTAATCTATTCAATTTTGCGCTAAAAGTGGACAATTGACGAAATTTGTTCAATTTCAACCAGAACCATGTCACGTGAGATCACGTGCCGGCACTAAAATCCCCTTTTCAATTTTTTTAATTTTTGAAACACCTTTTTTAATATTTTCAGCTCTGTCTTGCCTTTGGACATATTAAACAAAGACATTAATTGCTACAATTCTCTAATTAAGGACTGGAGCCCACCAAAAATGTTGAATATCAGACAGAGAAAAAGAAGCTGTCGTCCACTACTTCCTTCTTTCCTCATCTTCTTTCTTCCAACTCAAGAAGAAACCCTAGGAGCTTCAATCCCATTCTAATAAGACAAAACCATTTTCATGTCATTGTGACAAAAAGTTGCAAGATCTGGGCAAAAACTTTGTATCAAGTTTCTTCTATTTTCAATTTAGCTCCTCATGGAACCAATGAAAATTTGTGATTGCAAGCAGCGAGCAATAATGGTTACTTCTTGGACAGACAACAATCCTGAGAGAAGATATTTCACTTGTGGAATGAAGAAGGTATGATTGTCTCTATTTCTGATTTCGAGATTTCTGTCTCTATATCTGAGTTTTGTGCTAAAGCTTTATTATGTTGGCTGTGAAGGGTGACAGAGGAAAAGGATGCGATTATTTTGAATGGAATAATCCGAAAATGTGTAGAAGGTCAACAGCCCTGATTTCTGGACTACTACATAGCATGAACTCTAAGAATGCTACAATTGAGAGGCTAAGAGCAAGGGAAAGAAAATTACTGGTAGCAATTTTGTTGTTGCTACTTCTGCTGGTTATTGTGTTATTGGTGTAAAACTCAAGAAGGTTGGATAGTCTTGATATCAACTAAGCAGCTCAAGGAAAATGTGTTAAGTATTAAGCAAAGCTAGTTACTGTCTGAACTTAGAGATGAAAGACATTCATCCAGATTGTAATTTTGATTTTTTTTTTTTGTTGGAATAAGTGAATGTGTAAGTTAGAATATACTATCAGGCTAGTACATTCTGTTTATTGAATGAATGCATATATTGGATGTTCCAATCTGCTTTTAATTAGTTGTTTTTAAAATTCATTTACAATTTAACTAGATGTTGAGTTCTCCTTGAAAAATGAATTAAATTTGAGAAACACCACAAAACAGAATGAAAACTTGAATGAAAGCAGAATGTAAAGAAACACCAGAAAACGGGATGAAGTAAATTCACTACAATACCTGCCTAGAATCCTATATAAAACTTGAAGCAGCGAGCTATGATAATTTCCACAATCCAGAACTTCCAGAAAGCAGAATGAAAACTGAACTTCAAAATGTGGAAGTAAGCAAAATAAAATGGCCAGAATTCACGTTCACAATCTATGTGCAAGATAACAGAAGAATTCATTGCTAGATTGGAACCAATGAACAAAAGATACATTCAGTGATCATTACAACCATCAAATAGATACTGTTTTGTCATTTGCCAGAAATGATTACAAAATGGCCAGAACGTTATGTTCACGCTGGCTTGTTCTCAAGATACATGAGTTCCAAATACCAATGTACAAAAGCTACTAATCTGAGAAAAGCTATTACTAATCAAATTCAGCAACACAACCACTCCAAAAGCTGCCGATTAACAACATTAAGTTAGGTACTGATTAGCAACATCCAAAAGGTACTGATTAGCTACTCTTCAGCTAGTTGATGCTGGCTTTTCCTTTGTCATTCCAAGGTGGATTTGAACATCTCTGATCCTAAAAGGTATCCCTGTTCCTCCTTGGCCAATTGGTTGACTGCTATGTACCACAAAATTCTCTGGGATCCCAAAAGCTTCATGCAAGTTTGGTTGAGCAGTAGGGGCAGAACTGATTATATTGTCATCACCAGTTGCTGGGTTATTCTGTGATGAATCTATTTGCTTTGCATTTCGTTTGGTGTCATTTCTCTGCAATACATCAGCATTTAATCACTAAATATTGAACTCACAAGAAACAACAGCATTATGTACATTAAGTAATAAAATTACAACAGATTTTCTTGATTTTTTGTTCTTCTTTTCTTTGCATTTGAAGTGTTGCCCCTGACCTGCAACAAAGCATAAAATGCATTAGCTGCTACAATGTTACAAGCATAGTTCATGTATAGCTATTTACACAAATTACACACCTGACTTGCAGAGTTATCTACTCTCATGTCATCTAGTTGTGAGAGACTCATATCCTCCTGAATTGCTTGTATTTCCTGCCCCTGTTCACTCATTTGACTGGCTGCAACACCTGCTTCCTCTCTAAACTTACATGTTCGTGTGTTATGGCCTTGCCTACCACAGAATGAGCATTTACAAATTTGACCAAATCTCCTCACCTTCTTACCCTGCTCCTTTGTTTGCTGTATCTCATCAGCCGATTTTCTCCTCTATTTCTTTGGTTTTCCTGGTGCTCTTCATAAGTTGGTGGCAGGGGTGGTTGAACATCTATATCTTTCCACTCATGCTCTCCATTCACAGGTAAAATGCAAGGATCATAACACTTAAGATACGTTTCAACACTATAACAGTCATCAATGTACTGCATAAGGTCCTTCATAGCAATCCACAAAGCTGAAATTGCATGAGCACATGGTATCCCTGTCAAATCCCATTTCCTGTATAAGCAAGTCCTATTCTCAATATTGACTACCCACTTTTCAGCATAAGGATCAGCAACTTCAAAACTGATATCATTTGATTTGTAAGGCACACAGTATGTTGCCTTGTCAATATTGACCTTCATCCTTTTTCTAATTTTTGGACAGAAACCAAATTTGCTCCACTTTTCCCTAGCTATATCTCTATTTTCTTGCATTCTTTGCATGACAACATGCCTCAATGCCTCCATCATGACAACAATGAACCCTTTCCTGGCATCTAATATTTTGCTGTTAAATGATTCACACATGTTATTCAACAACATATCACATTTAGGGAATGTTCTGAAGTATGATCTACTCCACTTTGCTGGATTCTTGTCCTCTAACCACTTAATTGCATCAGCATCCAGTTCTGCTATGGCTTCCATTCTTCTTATGAATTGTGCATGAGTAGTTGCCTTAGCTGCTTTTCATAAGGCTTGCCTCATGGCTGTCCCTTTAAATCCAGCAGCTGCCATATTGCTATGCATATACTTCATACAAAACCTATGATCAGCCCCTGGAAAAACTGAATCACATGCTTGAATTATGCCCTTCTACTTGTCACTCATTATGGTCCATTCATAGTCATTTTCAATTTTTAGATCCTCCTTATGTAAAGTAAGAAACTAAATCCAGGAATCCTTAGTTTCTCCCTCAGTTGCTGCATAAGCAATTGGATACCAATCATTATTTGGATCAACTCCAACTGCTATCAGTAATACTCCACCAGCTGCACCTTTGAGAAAAGTCCCATCTAACCCAAACACAGGCCTGCAAGCATCTAAAAATCCTTTTTTCACCCCAGCAAAGCACATGTATAATCTTTGAATTTTTCCTTGTTTGGTGACTGAATCACAGTAGTCTTCTGCCACCTTCATTACTACAGTACTACCTGGTTTACTTCTCAAGATTTCATTGATATACTTGGGCAACTTATTGTACTGGTCCACATCACTACCTTGGCCCAACTCCCTGCCAATTTTTCTAGCTCTATAGCCTTGATGTCTACTCAAATAGCACTTGTTCTCTTTCATTACCAGGTTTTTGAAGCTACCATTATCCAGCTTGGGATTCTCCCTAAATGTGTTAACATATTTTCTGCCAATCCACCCAGATTTCACACTCTTGTTATGATATGAAAACCCACACTTGTGTTTCTGCTAGAATGTCCTAACTTCTAGTCTGCTATCACCTTTCATCTTCCTAGTATATATGCACCAGTCACAACCTTTTTTAGGACAAATTTCCCTACATCTAATGGTGTCACTCTTGATAAATTTAAATGGTCTACCCCGCTTGATATTCCAGGTTCTAACTGCCTCTTTAAACTCATTGAATGTGGTAAATACCTGCCTAATTTCAAGGTTAGGGTTATCTGCATGCTTGGGGTCATACATAGGGGGTCTACAATGACCCTCTTCATCTGAACCTTAGAAATTATCAATACCTGAACTTGAATCTGGTGTAACATCTATATCAGAGTTATCATCATCAGTATCAAAATTACTCACTGTTTGTCCCCTAATTTCCTTTACACATTCCTTTTTTTCATTCCTCTTAATCTGCTCTTTTCTGTGATTTTCTACCCCTAACCATTCTAAATTATGATTAACATTTTCTTCATACTCATTGTCATCAGAATTTTGCTTATAATCAGAATCTTTTCCTGAAAATTCTCCTGAATCAAAACCTAAGGTGTATTGACTATCAGATTCATCATCTTCATCTTCTAATACAAAATCTTCATCATCAACATCATACTCCCACTATGATGCTAATAACTCACTAAAAGAAACATCTATGTACAACTCAACTACCCTTCCATACTCAAACTGATCAACACAATAGGCATGCAATTATCTATCATGCTCTAACAAACGGAAGCCATGTTCTTCTATCAAAATGTGGTACTTTTTGTCACCTATAGCCCCAACCTGACTTTCTAACATTCTATCCATTTCAAAAAGGCTTATACTTGTGACCTTTACATGATCAAATACCCTTAATTCACCTCCCTCATAATGAATATCAGGTTTAGTTTCGCATTTTCTCCATAAGTGACACTTCATAGTAACTTCCGTGCTATCACTGTCTACATTAAAAAAAAAAACAAAAACAACACAGGCCATAATTTAGATGACAGAAATAGGTGCTGCTAGCAAATCGACAATAAAAAATGCATACTTTAGCAAACATTCAAAGACAATGACCATCAATTGCAGTAAAATAAGTCCCACTTGTACAGTAAGAACCAGCATAATAAGATCCCGTTTAGAGACACACATGGACCACACCACAAATGACAAATTTTTGCCTTAGTTTTTCAAGATTGGTCGTTAATAAAGCCAAAATTGTCAGATTTTTCCCCCCGAAGTACAAAAAGCATCTTTTTCCACTATATTCTAACATTATAGTTAGCGATTGTGCATATATATCACAAAAAGAAGGCAAAATCCCATACCATAATTAGGTGCTGCCAACTTGTTCATTTCCTTAGGTCTCACTGCTATTTCTACTTTGCAATGTCACGAATAGCTTCAGCTTGACTAAATTCAACAGATTTTTTCGTAATTTTTTCACGTTTTGATTCTGGATTTTGGCTCTTAGGGTTCGGTGAGCTGTTTGCTGAAGAGAGTTTGACTAGGTTGAGCAGTGGACGACAGCTTCTTTTTCTCTGTCTAATATTCAACCTTTTTGGTGGGCTCCAGTCCTTAATTAGAGAATTTTAGCAATTAATGTCTTTGTTTAATATGTCCAAAGGCAAGACAGAGCTGAAAATATTAAAAAAGGTGTTTCAA
Source organism: Coffea eugenioides (assembly GCF_003713205.1). Classification (NCBI taxonomy): domain Eukaryota; kingdom Viridiplantae; phylum Streptophyta; class Magnoliopsida; order Gentianales; family Rubiaceae; genus Coffea; species Coffea eugenioides. The sequence goes on along the minus strand of NC_040042.1, from coordinate 16,519,264 downwards.
AAATTAAAAAAATTGAAAAGGGGGTTTTAGTGCCGGCACGTGATCTCACGTGACATGGTTCCGGTTGAAATTGAACAAATTCCGTTAATTGTCCACTTTTAGCGCAAAATTGAATAGATTAGGGACCAAAATTGATTTTCGAAATAGATTAGGGACTCAATCCGGGCATACACTATAGATTGAGGACCAAAATTACAATTCTCCCTAAATCCTAAATGCTTTTATTATTTCAAATGCATCCAGTTTAACAAAATATGGCCTCGACATGTATAAAATAGCAAGTTCTAGAATACTAATACCATGTGTGATACCCACTCAACAACTCAAAAGAAGCAAACAAGAATAATGTGCTCGCGCATGGCTCAAAAACTCCCAAAAGTTTCAAGAATGGGTCAAGTCCAGCATATTCAACATTCAACGTTATTGTCAAAGAAAAGTAAAATGCACAACTAGCATATATGACCACATATACATGCATCCTGATTGTGCAATCCATCATAGCAACATACTCTAACAGCTAACAAATGTAAAAATAAAAAGAAAATCAACTAACTACCCTTTTTTTTAGTTTTTTGGTTTTTTTTGTTTGTTTTTTTATTTTTTTTGTGCAAAAAAAAAATAGAAACCATCTTCCCACACCTAAAATCTACATTATCCTCAATGTAGCAAAGACAAATAAAGCGTAAAGACAAAAACGGGGAGAAACTTCCCTGACCACCAAGAGGGTGTAGCAAGACACTAAGGTGGAAAGGATGAGGCGACAGTGGTACGGACAACGGTGTGCAATAGGTGGCGCAAGACGGAAGGCGACACGGTGGTGGTGCGGGATGTAGAGCAGCAGCGGACGAATAAGAAAAGGGAAAAGAAGAAATTGAAACCAAGACAAAACAAAGGAAATTGAAAAATAGACACTAAGACAAAGGAAATTGAAAAGACCAGACAACACAAAAAAAAAGGAAAGTAGAAAAGTGGGGTTAGAGATGGTCCTGGTTACGTTTAACTTTCGTTGTCGCTAAGGTTGGAAGGCGTGGGCACGCCTTAGAGGGCGAGGTCTTCTGATCAGCAAGTTTGACAAATATCCATGCTCTGTGAATACAAGACGCGGGCACGCCTTGTAACATGAAGTCTTCTGCCCACGAATTTGTGCCCCCAACTCAGAATAAAACTGCACAGAAACACCCATGACTTACAATACAGATTGTTTATCAATAGGAACCTAAACCCACTGATTTTGAACACACAAATATGAAACAAAACACAATTGAAATCCTTGAATTGCCTTCAAGTAGCGCATTTCTTTAACGTCTTTGGCTAGACGTTAAACAACATTCTTCAGTCTGGATGTAATTCAGCTTTCTTGTAATCGGTGGCTCTCCTCCGAGATCCAAATAGCCATTGAGTGCAACATTTTTTCTTAATTTTCTACCCATTTTCAATTCATTAATTGCTTTCATCCCATGATACTTGTTCGCAGTAACTTTGAATTTACCCCTACAAGTAAACTCAGAGAATTCTTGCATAGAGGGATTTGTGGCATAAATAGCAAACACAGAATGAGAGTTAACAGGATGTTTAATTGTATCAAAAATATTAAAGTCGACTATTTCTCCATCAAATTCCATCGTGAGAGTACCTTTACTAACATCAATCTTAGTTTGGACAGTACTTAAGAATGGCCTTCCTAATATAATGGGTGATGGATTTGGGGCACTTCTATCATCCATGTAAAGCATATAAAAATCAGCATGAAAAATTAATCCATCTACTTGCACTAAAACATCCTCAACTATCCCATCCGGATAAGCAAATTTACGATCAACTAATTGAATTAATATCCCCATTTTTTTTAAAGGTCCTAAATTTAGGGAATTATAGATTGATTTAGACATCACATTAATAGAAACCCCTAAATCTAACATGGCATTTTCGATATTAGAACGTCCAGTCTTACAGGTGATAGTAAACATACCTGGATCTCCGCATTTAGGTCATAGTTTCCTTTGTAAAATCGCTGAAACGTTCTCACCTACCAAAATTTGTTCATCCCCCTCAATTTCTTCTTGTTGACGCATAAGTTTTTCAAGAATTGGGCATATTTTGGCACTTGTTTGATCACGTCCAACAAAGAGATATTGATTGCCACCTTTCGAAACATCTCTAAAATCTTCTTTTTCTTATTTTGCTTCTTTGTCTTTTCCAATTTGCAAGGAAAATGAGGTAAGTTAAATTTAATAGGAGTTAAAGGAGTAAATTTTACCTTAGGGTCTTCGCGAATGCTCCCTTCTTCTTCAATCTCCTTTTCAATCTCTTCTTCACTTTTACTCTTTAGGTTCGTGGTCTTAGACCCCTCCACTTCCTTGCCACTCCTCAGTGTCATGGCACTTACATTCTTGAAATTTGTCTCAGATTACGATGACAATTTTTCAAAAACGTGAGACTCTAAGTGATTAATTGCAGTTGCCATGTGACTTATTTGAGTCTCCAGATTCTTCATGTCGGATCTATTTTCCTGCTGGAACTGAGCGGTACTCGTGGCCAGACTCTTGACAATATTCTCCAAAGAGCTTCCTGAATTGGAGGATGAAGGTTGAGGATTTTGTTGCCATGGTTGTTGAAATCCTGGTGGACGATTTGAGAATGAATTTTGTGGCCTATTTCCATAGCTGAACTTGGAATGATCTCTCCAACCCGGATTGTACGTGTTGGAGTATGGATCGTACTGCCTACGAGGCACGGGCACGCCTCCAGTCATGTTTACTTGTTCAACCCTATCCTCTTGCAGAATAGGGTATGAGTCAGTGGGGTGGCCTACGTTTGTGCAAATTCCACAGACCTTGGCTTGATGCATGTTCCCCACAACTAATTGGCGAACAAAAGATGTTAGCTCTGATAGCTGTTATTGAATGGATGACGTCTCTACCTCGTTAATCCTACGGGTAGGATTACTCTCGCGAAGATATCTAGCTTTCTCTAGGTTTACTTGTAAGAATGTAGGTAACATTGATTTAACTTTCTTGAACTATGATTTTTAGGTCACACGTGATGGAAGCATTTGTGGGAATTCTCGTAGATACTTTGAATTCCATGATCCAGAAGGAGCTTGGATTGCTTTGTGGCGTTGCAACCGAAATCTGAAAGCTTTCAAGCTTGCTGCATATTCATGTTTTAGTACGTAATAAACTATTTGTGTACTGTCCTGTAGGTGTGAAGAGCAACACTAGTGCCCAATTTATACCATACCTAGTAGATATGAATTTAGTCATTTGCTAGAGCTTGGATTAAATGAAGAAGACATTGGGGTTTGACTAAAGTTCTAGTTTTTTCTCATAATGCTATTACTTTAGACCATCCATATATTTTTCAAATGTAAGATTAATTATGAAATGTAAATAAATACAAGGAAGTACAAGTAAGATTAAATAAGAAAAGTACATAAATGTAAGAGAGAGTAATAAGTATTAATATGCGTATATCCTTGATAGATTAGATGAATGTTAGATGTGTTAACTAATTATTAGGCATGTCAAGCAATTGATATGGACTGACAAAAAATTTTTCAAAGTAGATCTGGACCTATACAGTGAAGTTGCAAAATTAGAATTCTTAATAGATATGATTGGAAAATTCTCGATGTGGAAGTGAGAAATTTGGAAATTCAAATCATTGCAATTTTCAGCAGTCGCACCTTCCTCTTCGTAATGAAACTATAAACCGCAATCAAAGTGCACATTAGTATTGCATTCTTATGGATGCAAATAATTGGGACCATGGCGTAAAAGGGGAGGAGCAAATGGTATAAAATGCCCAAGGCAGTGTCTTGAAAAAAGTCTTAAAATGTCCAAGGCAGAAATGGCAACTATGTCAACAGTCTCTTTTGATCTTTCTGGTAGTGACCTAAGTTTCTTCAATAGTTGCATTAGGGAGAGAGTGATTGGAGTTTGCAAAATAGCAGGATTAACTGTTGAAATTTTACAAATGAATCATTGGTCAAAAATCAAGAAACCTTGCAGGTCTCAAAAGCAAACAACTAATTAATAAAAAAAATGTATCTTTGCCTTTCAACATTTGGCTCACTAGGAGGGATAAGGAACTTAACTTTACAGTTTGACTATCAGGGTGAAAGGCAAGCAAACAAGTATCTTCATCCTACCGAAACAATAACTGGTGCAAAATGTCACCTAGGAGGCATTTCAAATGGCTGACTATTCAATGTAGAACTTGAGGGATTAGTCGGCAGAGTTCCGTTATCCTGAGAGCTCAAACTACCCCATTTTGGCTCTGTATCCGATGGCTCGATTACATGAATAGCACCATCACTCATACCAATTTGCTCTTGGATCGGACGGATGTGCTGCAATCACCATGGGAAAAGCACTACTGCTGCTGCCACATTTGAAAACTCACGTTAGATCAATAGAAACGCACCACTTAAAGATGAGATTAGCAATTTTATGAACTAAATGTGAATGCAAAAGCATATATATTTACAAAATTTCTGCACTGCCGCTCAAAATGAACAAAATGAGAGTTACAGAAAATTGCTTTAGAAATTTTGAACCTTTTCAATTAACGATCTAATCTTGTGTTTTAGATTAGTTCTAAAGACAAGGAAATGACAAGGAAATTCCAAATTGTATACTTGATGCAATAGGATGTCTTCAAAAGTGCACAACTGCACGCTACATGATTGACTTGTTTCAGTCTTCCATCATATACATATGTGAATCACTAGCAAAAACAAAGTCAGGATCCACACAGAAAGACACATGTGCTAGCAAAGAGAGATTTTTTACCATGGTACATCGTGAACCTATTTGACTGACTCAGACCATGGCAGAAACTTGAAGAACTATCAAGCATAACCGGCTTCCTTATTGGAAAGTCAGAGGATGATCGAGAGACCAGAGAATTAAATCTCTCAGATTCTTAACACACAAATTAGAGGACGGTCTAAATAATGTTGGTGCCTTCATTATTTAGCAGAAAACATGTCAATCTGTAAATACATTTTAATAACTACAAAATGGATATAAGATTGAAAATTCCCAGTGTTACATCATCTCACTAATCTTGTATTAGAAGCACAAAATAAAATCAAGAAAAACATGTACAGAATGGTTTGTCACTAAGTCACAGCTTAAGAACCTTGCATTTCTTTTGGAAAACATACTTTTTGATACCATGATACAAGAACTTAAAGATGTAATTTACTTTAGAGGACATCTGGACAGAGATTTCACAACTTAACATGATAATTTTGCATCTTGTCGTTCACCTGAAACAAAAATTAAGAGCAAACATGCAAAAGAAAGATTAGACAATAATAATATATTGATACTCAAGTGTGAAGGGTTGAAGTACGGATATCTCGCTCTCTTTAAGGTGATTCAAGCCTCTACGGAAGAATCAACTCCAGTGCAGCAGGTTCTTTAATTTGTCACCCCTAGGTGTAGACACCAAATTTTTACTCTTTTATTTATTTATTTACTATTTTTGTTTTAATTTATCTCAAAATTTCATCTTTGACATTTTTTTTTAACATTTTGGACATCAAATCTTTTAATTTAGTTTTATTTGTTAATTTTATTTTAAGATTTCTCAAAAAAAAAAAGAGAGTATTGCTCAAAAAAAAAATATTCTTTAAAATTTTAGATTCAAATTAGGAAGGTTTGTAGTTTATTTTGTTAAAAAAAATAGAAAAAAAAGAGAGCTCATGCACCATGCTGCACTGGATCCAAGCTCCTTCTTCATATTGCATTTCAAGCAGAAAACATGAAACGGAAAATACAGAGGATGCAAAGGAAGCATTTTCAGCCCCATTTTCTCTTACTCTTTTTCTCCTCTGTTTGATCACTCTCCCCCTAACCACTTGGCTTTAATTCCTACACTAAGATCATCATAGGACAAAAACCCATCTAAGGGTTCATAAACCATCATGGAAAAATGATTTGAGCAGCACCATTAGATGTAGGTTTAGGGGTCTTTAGAGTGATAAAAGGTGACGGCTGCAAATCTAGGAAAGGGGTAAGGGCTTCGGGCAGGAAAAAGAAACAAAAAACCTGAGAAAAGAAACAAGAGAGCAGACGGCAAGGGGGGCTAAGGGGAATGAAGTGGCGACTAGGTTTTGGAGGGAGCTAAGAGAGAGGTGGTCGGCTGTGAAAAGGAACCAGAAACCATAGGAAAAAAGGCGACTGAAAAAATCTGGGGAGGGAGTGAAACAACGGCAGAGAAAAAGGGAGCTTTGAGGCAGGAGGAACGGCGGAAGAAGAAAAATGGAAGTGGAGTTGGCGGCTGGGCTAAAGGGAAAAGGGAAGAGAATCTGGAGAGTGACGGCTAGAAATCTGGTGAAGGTTGAGGGAGGCGGCTGAGTTTAGAGAGAGAGAGAGGACTGACGGCTAGAAAAACGCAAGGAAAAGTCTGGGAGGAAGTTTCGAGCCCGCGTTTCTTCACCGAAGTCTGCAAAATTCATCCCATTCGATCCTTGTTGGAGCATATTCAATCTCTTATGGGTTCCTATTGCAGCGGCCGTAAACCATCACTTCAGCCATCTCCACCGTCTCTAACCGTCATTCAAAAAAAAAGCAGTAACTTGATGGTCAGATTCCAACATTGGAACGCATTGTTCTTGAATTTTTCCACGTTAGTTTGAGGCCCAAAGGTGTCAAAAGGTATCCCATTCATCCCTTTTCCCTCGTCTATTCCTGAACATGTAATGAGCATTCCAAAATATTGCTTTGTTGTTCTTGCCGTTCGCATTTCTGCTTGCTGTTTTCATCCAGAAATTGTTTGATTGCCTCCATGTTTTCTTGTGATTGCATGTGGTATTCGTGTGAATGAGATTGGGTATTGTTGGAGGTTGTATAATGGTCCCATTTTGTTTCTGAACTTGGCTATTTGGATAAAAATGGTTGCGGCAAACTAACCCATGAAGTGCAGAAATTTTTTCCAGTTTTCTGTATGCTCTTTTGTGCTTAAATCCGGGGGTTTCTATGTTGTGAGTTGAAAACAATACTTGGTAATACGGTTGTATGGGTCAGGTTTCGTTTGGTTGAAGATTTTTGCATAAAAATCTGCTGCAACAAGCTTGAAGTTGGCTTGTTGCAGCAGCGTGGAATTTTTCTTTTGGTTGCCCAAAGTTCGAAGCTTTCTTTCCTTGGGTTGCTGAGGGTGGTTTTAAGCCATGGAAATTTGTGTTTTCTTGTGTTTTACTGTAAAAAGAGTAGATCAATGCTTGAGAATATTCGACTAATGTTGGATTTCTTTGGTTGAGCAAGTTTGCCGAATGTTTTGCTTCCATCTTTTCATTATCTCTTCTGGTTTGCTGAAAGGAGAATTCTCGGTGGTGTCTTGGTGATTTTGCTAGGAGTTTAGAGAGGATGTTGAATTGATTTTCTTTGTTGAGTAATGTCTTTTGGGTCCGTTTTTCATGGCACAACATTCGTGCAAATCTTGGCATTGGTGAACCCAAGGAGCTGCAGAAAGTTTCCAATTGCGAAAGAATGGTTTCTCAATTGCAGAGTGTTTTCTTCATTGCTTTTGCTGCATTTTATGCTCGGTTTTTGAATAGATCTCTTGAGATATAGATGATTGTGTTTGAGGTTAACAACACGAGATGGAGGTCATGGCATTGGGAGGGGGGTTTGGTGGATAAATCTAGTGACTTATTGTGTTGTTCACAAGCATGCTTCGGCTGCTTAAGAAAATTGCAGCAAGCTTGGAAACAAGATGCAGCAAGGTAGTTGCAGAAGTTTAAGCCTTCTACGTATGCATGCATGAAAAACCAAAGGAAAAATTACACTTTAACCCCTCAAGTCTTCCATAATGTTACTATGGCCCAAACAATTGAAAAATCGATCCAATTGACCCCTCAAACTTCCTTTTTCCTTTCAATAAAGCTCCAGTTTGCAAATATAGGCTGTTTAAGTTATTTAAATGTTTTAACATTTATGTGATTATTTGTGATTACTTGACCTTTCCTTTGCTCGTGGACCCTTGAAGTTCCTTCAATGTTTAATTGGACTTGAGTGTTTGATTAATGTTTGCAATTGGGTCCTTGGTGGGTTCTTTTCTTGGAAATTATGCATTATTGGATTCCATTTAAGTTGCAATTAGGAGGGATTTGGTGATTTTGTTTTACTTCACTATTAAATTGGTGCATTAATCCCTTGCTTTGATGATTTTAGCCCAAGTTATCTCTTTCTTTGGTGACTCTAGCCCAAGTTAAGTCTGGTTCACTTTACTAACATCACAAACGGGGAGGTATAACTTCTTTTATCTTTTTTGTCTTTCCCCTATGTGATCCAACGTGCTAAGTGAGAATTGCATGTCTACTTTGCTTTCCTTGCCTTTCCTTAATTCCTTTCATTTGTTTCATTTACTTTTGCTTTTATTAAGTTATTCTTTATGGGGTATGTGTACACCTCTTGCCTTGTAATAGATAGAGCTTGGAGAGCATTTGATGAAGACCTATTGAAGACGTGTGCCTAGCTAGCAAATGTAATAGGTTCATTAGCTTGGTTGCTTGCTTTTGTTGCTATGTGTTAATTTGCTTTATTAGGCTCTTGCATTTAGTCGAGCATGCTAAGTGTTATGTGCTATGTGTTTATAGGTGACTTGCATGTCTACTTGCTTTCTATAGTCATAGATGAATGTGATGGATGAATGCGTCACCGTGGCTAGTCCAACGCTGGTCATGGTTTTTCCCCTCGAGCTCTCGCAAGTCCAATGCTTGTGAGAGAATTTTAGAAAAAGGCTAGTCCAGTGCATGTTTCACTACATTTTATACATTTTTCTTAGTTTTTTTTAGCATTTTGTATGCTCCTCCAACCCTTTTCCCTCATTTTAGGTTTTTGCATCCTTATGCTAGTTATAGGGTACATTTGCTTGAGAGTCCCCTTTCGATAAGGGAAACGAGCGAGTGTGGCTACAAAATAGCCTTAGCACGCTAGTTCTCCCTTCTAATCAAAGGAAAAATCAAAGTCGTGAAGTTAGGAGTCATTCCCGTACCCGACTTGATGCATTCCTCTAAGTTCATACACTCTCATTTTTATCATATCACTTTCTCACCTTCTTTATCCACATTTTGTCACCACTTATATTTTTCTCACCACTTTCTTTTCCTATCATTTATTTATTTTTCTACCTCACAAATTGCACCTAATTGCACTTACATGCATTTACTACCATTATACCATATTTTCATCCACTTGCACACGAACACTTTTGTTTTCTCAATTGGCACACTTGCACTTTTTTTACAATTGCACACTTACACTCATACTTGAGTTTTCATTTGCATTACCATGACCTCTATGAGGGCTTTCCTTATTGGCCACCACAACTCATGTGGTTGGGACCAAAAAGCCTCATAAGAGACATTTTAAATTTAGGATTTTTCATATCCATTAGTCACATCCAACATGCAACACATATTTTGGGTAGAAGAATTAGGAAAAGTGGGGCTAAGTCACGCAACTAGCTTTGGCTAGGGTAAGGGAGTGCCTTAGGCTTTGCCTTTGCCTTCTCCCTTATCAAATGTGACCCCCGATCCCTTTCTTTGGTTACGTAGACCTAAAAGTTCTTTAAAAGGATTTGTTTACTTTTTAGTTCAAAAACAAAAATCATTTTTGGGTGACTTGGTACACCCTAACTCTAATACCAAGTGGCGACTCCATTTTTCATCCAAAAAACCCTTTTTGAACTTTATTTGGCCAAACCGTTGCATTGCACAATCCCACGGCCTTTTATTTTTCACTTTCACACACGTTCACATACATATCTCACACACTACATTCACACCTTTCAAAAAGTGGGGCTCGACACTAGGATACAACAGCCTAGCCATACTTGCGAACACTCTCTCTAGACTACACAACTAGGAGAGTAAAACTCTACAAATACCTTTTGTTTCTTGTCTAACAATGAGATAGAAAATAGTGAATTTAGACTGAAAAGACATAAGTTATTGTAGTATCACTTTTCTATCTCAACTATGCATATATATATATAGGTGAAGAAAAGTTAGACAAACATAACCTATGTTACTAATAAGACACCAAGTAAATGCTGAAATTATTGGCCATTCAAAACACATTCAAATTTGTGTTGTAGGTTACAAGAAACTTATTGTAATTAAAAAATTATAATTTCATATAATGATACATATTCAATCCAAATTTGAATTGTAAGTTACAAAACTTCAATGTAATTGAAAAGCCATAATTTCATACAATAAATCTTTAGTAAAAACCATTCAAACACCTATAAATTTTAGAAAATTTAACCAATTTATTTCCCCTGTAACATGCATATTTAATTGAGAATTTAACCATTTTATTAAAATACTACAACAATCCCCCACTTATTTTGATAAAATAGTATAAAATTTAAATGGCAAGAAAGGACTATCATACATAATATAGGTAGTAATGCATTGAACCTATATTTAGTATTGCAGTAATTTCTACTACCAGAGTCAGTAGTGAACTACAGTCTTGAACTATGGCTACTTATGGGATATTAGATATTACCTTACACATTTAATAGTCCGAGTGTTCTCATGAACTCTCAGAGCTGGCACTTTTCGGCTCTGTGCTAAATCCCAGTTTCATGAGTGTATTAGAGAATAAGTCCCAATCCTCTTCAGGGCAGCCCCACCCATAACACTCATATAGGTGAAATCCATCAAGAGTGCTCCTGTAATTCAAACACTCCACTCATAAGACCTCTAGATTTCATTAAGAGCAAAAAAACTCAACCTTACTTACATTACAGGATATATGCACATACACCATAGGGATGGAGTATTAATATATAGTTGTGCATATCTTTATTCAAATCACTATGTAATTCGTTTTTCCCTTTTGAACCTAACTCTTGGGATCTCCAATCATTAGGTTGGGTATCCTTACATGTGATTTATGTAATTATGGATTTTAATCCCATCCCTCTTGAGGTATCCCAAACTCTTCCTCTAGCTAGAGGTTTTGACGAGGGATCAGATATATTATCCCTTGACCTTGTATAAGTTACATTGATGGTACCATTTCCAATATATGCTCGCACAATACTATGCTTTCTTCTTATTGCTCTTGATTTTCTATTGTAGTATCGATAATTTACCCTACCAATTGCTGCGATGCTGTCACAATGTATCAATGTTGGCGGCACTGATTTTTCCCATAATGGAATCTCATGTGTAAGATCCCGTAGCCAACTTGCTTCTTCACACGAAGAAGCTAATGCAATTAATTCGGCTTCCATTATAGATTTTGTCATAATTTGTTGCTTCTTTGATTTCCAAGATATAGCACCACCAACTAAAGTAAAAATATATCCGGTAGTAGATAATGAATCTCCAGACAATGTATTCTAGTCTGTATCACAAAATCCTTCAACAGCAGTAGGGTAATTTATATAAAATAAACCATAAGACTTAGTCTTGGCTAAATGTTTCATTAGACGATTAATTGCATGCCAATGAGGAATATTTGGTTTGCTAGTAAATCTACTAAGTACTCCTACGGCATATGCAATATCAGGTCGTGTGCAATCAGCTGCATAACGCAAACTTCCAATTATACTAGCATATTCTTTTTGGTTGCACACATCATTTTCATTTTCAATTGGAAATAAGTGAACACTAGGATCAAACGGTGTACTAACATATTTAGTATCACCATAATTATATTTCTTTAGTAATTTTTCAATATAATGTGTTTGATCTAACAAAATACCATCATTTAAACTAGAAATTTTCATTCCAAGTATAACATTAGCTACACCCAAGTCTTTCATGTCAAAATAGCTTTTTAGCAACATTTTTATTTTCTCAACTACACCTAAATTGGAAACAAATATCAATAAATCATCCACATATAAGCAAATAATTACATGTAGGTCATCAATATTTTTAAAATATAAACATTTATCACATTCACTACATTTGAAACCATTTTCTAGTAAACAAGTATTAAATTTTTCATGCCATTGTTTAGGAGCTTGTCTAAGACCATACAAGGATTTATTTAATTTACACACTTTATTTTCTTGACCAAATACAATAAATTCTTCTGATTGATCCATATATATTTCTTCATCTAAATTGCCATTTAAAAAGCTGTTTTTACATTCATTTGGTGAATAACTAAATTATGAATAGAAGTAATGGCAATTAAAAATCTAATTGATACTATCCTTGAAATTGGAGAAAAAGTATTAAAGAAATCAATATTTTCTTTTTGCTTGAAACCTTTAGCAACTAATCTTGCTTTATATTTTTCTATTGTTCCATCTGATTTATATTTTTTCCTAAGGACCCATTTGCAACCGATAGTTTTACAACCAGGTGGCAGGCCAACTAGTTTCCAAGTCTTATTAGAAATTAAAGAATCCATTTCATCATTAATAGCTTCTTGCTAAAAAATTGAATCAAGAGATGATAAAGCCTCTTCAACAGTATTAGGAATTTCTTCCAAATTATAAACATAATAATCTGAACCATAATATTTTTCTATTCTAACTCTTTTACTTCTTCTAAGTTCAATATCACTCATATGTTAGTTTTCCATAGAAGATGTTGATGCAAATGCATTATTCTTAGGGCTGTCAATCGGGCATAATAAGCCGAGTTTTCATAAGTTCAAGTTCAGCTTATTTAATTTGTAATATTTTCGGGTTTCGGGCTATGAGTTTTGGATTAAAAAATGTGAAACTCATACTCAACTCACATAATATTCGATTTGCGAGCCTTATTCAGCCTTAGCCCAAACTCACTTATAGCTCTTCATTTTCTATCTTAATATAATTACTATAACTATTAAGTTGTAAAACTAATTTAACATTTATAAGACTACAATATTAAAACTAAACATGAAAAAATAATAATTCTTAAAAAGTATATAAACCAAAAAATTTTCAACAATATTTATATTTAATTCGTTCAAAATATATGAAAAATAGTAATAAAACATGTGATCATAAGCCAATACATCTTTAAAAGTTGAAACTTTTTTATAGCCTTGTGATTTGAATCTAAACATGCTTGATGATTTGTGTTTCTAGACCAAAAAGAAATCAACTAATATTATGTCAATACAAAAATTTACTCAACCAATAAAAAAGTTAGAAATTCAATTATGCATTACTAATATTGGCTCTGAAGAAAGCTCATAGAAGAGTCTTCAGATGCATTTTTGTGTTGCATAATTTATATTTTTAGTATTTAGTAATAATATATTTGGATATATAATTATACATAATATCAAAATATAAATATTATATATATAGGTAATTAAAGGGCCGGTCCTAGACCGATTTGAGCCTAATGAGGCCCAAGCTCGGTTCATATTTAATTCGGGTCTAATTTTTAGGTTCAAACTCAAACCGGCTCACTAAAAGATCGGGCTTTTTGGGCTTTTTATCAAGCCAAACGAGCCGAGCTCTGGCTAGCCCAGCCCCATTGATAGTCATAGTAATTTCTGCACCCCCATTATTTCTAGACACATAGGGAAACTTGTCTTCATGAAAAATAGCATCTAAAGATTCAATCACCACATTATTTTTCAAATCTAAAAATCTATAGGCTTTACTTGTTAAAGAATAACCAACAAGAACCCATGTAGAAGCTCTAGCACCCAATTTTGGTCTTTTAGGATCATTTAATCGTACATAAGCCAAGCAATCCCAAACTTTTAAATAATTTAAATTAGGCTTATAATGTTTCCAAAGCTCAAAAGGAGTTATTTTAGAATTTTTATGAGGTATTCTATTTAAAACATAACAAGCAGTCAGGATTGCTTCGCCCCAAAGATTAAAAGGCGCATTAGAACTCACTAGCATAGCATTGGTCAAATCAATTAAAGTTTTATTTTTTCGTTCTGCTACACCATTAGAAGACGGTGGGTGAGTAAGGAGGTGTAGTTTCATGAACTATCCCCATCGACTTAATATATGAATCAAAGCCAAGTGATTCATATTCCTTACTTCTATCACTTTTAAATCTCTTGATTTTTCTATCGAATTGATTTTCTACTTCTTTTATGTAAACTTGAAAAACATAAAAAACATTACTCTCATTTTTCAGCAAGTAAACGTAAGTATATTTAGAAAAATCATCTGTAAAAGTCACAAAATATCTTTTACCACCACAAGTTAAAATTCCTTCAAATTCACACATGTCTATATGAATTAATTCTCGAAGTTGAGAATATCTTTCAGCACTTTTAGAAGGTTTCTTTGTGATTTTTGTCTTGCTACAAGATTCACATTTTTCAAAGTCATTACTTAATCTCGGAATCAAACCAAGATTGCTTAGATTTTTCACATACTTACTATTTATATGACATAATTGTGCATGCCAAATATTCATAGAAGAAAGCATATAAACAGAACCATAGGAAGTTTTATTGATGTTCATAACATTTAACTTGAACAAGCCATCACATGCATATCCTTTACCAACAAAAGAAGCATTCTTCATAATCACATAACTATCAGACTCAATAATTTGCTTGAATCCAGCCTTATTGAGAAGAAATCTCAAAACTAAATTTTTCCTCATCTCAAGTGCACGAAGCACATCTTTAAGAAGTTCGACCAGAAGTAAAGTTTTATTCAACCTCACCAGAACCCAAAACTTTGATAGTATGAGAGTCACCAAGCATGACTTGTTTATCTTTCTCGATGGGTGTGTGGCTTGTGAAGCAAGTGCAATCAAAGCATACATGTTTTGAAGCACCCGTGTCTATCCACCAACCATCGAACCCCCAAGCATGTTAACTTCTGTGATCATAGCCACATATAATTCTTCGGCAACATTGGCCTGTGGTACAGACCCACGTTTCCAGTATTTGCATGTCTTAACAAAATGTCCTTGCTTTCCACACACATAACAACCATCATTTGGGAAAGGGATTGATTTAAAAGGGGGCCTTTGATTTTTGCCTTTCTAATGGAAGTTATATCTATGTTGGTTTGAGTGCTGATTCTTATGCCCACGTTTCATTTTTTTTTTCTTTGGTTTCAGTTGGGCATTATTTTTTGCATTCATCTCATTGGACATGTTGTCATTGGAAGTAATGAAATTTAACTTGGTAGTACCATTTTCATTACCATTTTGTTCACTTTTGGCATCTTGATCTATTACTTCTTCTTCAATCCTTAGACAGGTGATGAGACTTTCTAATGAGAACTCTTTGCTTGCGTCGAAAGCTCTTTTGGAAATCCTTCCAAGATGGTGGAAGTTTATCCACTATCACAGCAACTTGAAGTTGTTCATCAATCTGGATTCCCTCGGACCTTAACTCATGTACAATCATTTGAAGTTCATGAGATTGGGCCATCACAGATTTTTCATCCTCCCTTTGAAATTTCAAGTAGCGGCTTGTGGCACATTTCTTTGTGCCTACTTCTTCAATGTTATACTTTTTCTGCAAAGCTTTCCAAATCTTTTTAGCAGTAGGATATGAATTCTCATAAAATCATAAAATTCATCAGAAAGACAATTTAGCAAGTACTTCTTGCAATGAAACTCATCAACTTCCCATTTCTTTATTTTTTTCTTCAAGAACTTTCTTGTCTTCATCACTTATCTCAATTGTTGAAATTTTTTGGACTTTTTCTCCATTAGAATGTAAGCCAATTTCATCAAACTAAGATAGAAGAGAACTTTTCCCTTCCACCGTTTGAAGTGAACTCCATTAAAATGAAATGGCTTGTTCAAATCACTTGAGTCTTTGATATGAACTTGCGAGTTGGTCTCCATTTGATCTGAATTACCTTAAAATTGTTGTTCAACTGAAACAAAAATTAAGAACAAACATGCAAAAGAAAGATTAGACAATAATGATATATTGATACTCAAGTGTGGAGGGTTGAAGTATGGCTATCTCACTCTCTTTAAGGTGATTCAAGCCTCTACGGAAGAATCAAATCTGGTGCAGCAGGTTCTCTAGCTTGTCACCCCCAGGATATAAGAGCCCAGCCACACTTGCTAATACTTTCTCTAGACTGCACAACTAGGAGAGTAAAACTCTACAAATACCTTTTGTTTCTTGTCTAACAATGAGACGGAAAATAGTGAATTTAGACTCAAAAGACATAAGTTGTTGTAGTATCACTTTTCTATCTCAACTATGCATAAGACACCAAGTAAATGCTGAAATTATTGGCCATTCAAAACAACATTCAAATTTTTGTTGTAGGTTACAAGAAAACTTATTGTAATTAAAAAATCATAATTTCACATAATGATACCTATTCAATTCAAATTTGAATTGTAAGTTACAAAACTTCAATGTAATTGAAAAGCCATAATTTCATACAATAAATCTTTATTAAAAACATTCAAACACCTATAAATTTCAAAAAATTTAACCAATTTATTTCCCTTGTAACATGCACATTTAATTGAGAATTTAATTATTTTATTAAAATACTACAACACATCTGATTTGGTGAATCCAAAATTTTATTATCTTTCACGTCAAGGAGAGGAGTAAGGAAACTGGCTCAACATTAGGGATTTGATTAAAAAATTCTGAAAATGCCTAAGGCAGAAATGGTATTGACCTAAGTTTTCTCAGGAAAAGATCGAATGAAAAGAGACCAAAGTTGAATTAAAGAGTGATAAATTGGACTTTACAGAAGACCAGGATAAACTATTGAAATCTATTAGTGGTTGAACATCAGAAAACCTTGCAGGCCCCAAAAACAAACAAACAACCAATCAAAAACTTGTATCCTTTTGTCTTTTTTAACATTTAGCGCAGACTAGAGATTGAGGGACATGGACCATAACTTTACAGATGACTATCTGGGCAAAACTTGAGTATAGAAGATTCTTCATGTCACCGACAACAGTTTAGATGGCTAACCATTCAGTGCAAAACTTGAGGGATTAGACGGTACAGTTCAAACTACCCAATTTTGGCCTTTGTATCCAATGGCTCGATAATATTTGAAGCTATTGTCAGTTCAATAGAGAAACAGATCGCTTAAAGGTGACATTAGCAATTTTCAGAACCAAATGTAAATACAAAAGCATATGTAATCAGAATTTCTGCACTGCCATGCAAAAGGAACTAGATGAGAGTTACAGAAAATACCTCAAGAAGTTTTGAACTCTTACAGCTAATAATCTGCTCTTGTATTTCAAACTATTTCAGTATAGATAAGAAAAATGCCAAGGAAATTCTGTATTGTATGCCAGGCGGCTATCCAACATTGAGCCTCAAGCTATGGGCATCATATATTCCAATTGCACCATCAGAAAAGCCTATATATACCAGAGGCCATTACAGCAATATGTTGCACTTGCAATGCAGAGGAAGAAAATGAGTCTTGTGGATTCCACTGCAATACTAGCTAGACATTCTAAATCCATGATAAAGAGTAGAATAGACTTGAAAAATTTCTCAGCTTTATCTTAGTTCACGATGGATGTAATTCGTATAGCAATCATCTATAACTTTATGCGAAATCATGATTTGCAGGTGAAATCACATGCTACATGGAGCATAATCTATATCCACTTGGCAAACATTAATTAATTTCTTAGATGTATTCTCATTTTTATTTTATTTTCTTTTCATCTGATTGTAGACACCAAATTTTTGTCAATTTTTAATGTTTTTCTGAAATTTTATCTATTTGATAAGTTATTATTATTATTTTTTTTAATATATATTAATGTGTGATTTTCTCATTTTTGTAGGTTTGTTTTTGGAAAAAGAAAAAAAACACAAAACAAAAGAGAAAAATCAAGAAATAAAAAATCATTTTCATCATTTTCCCTACCAAAACAACTATTAACCCATTCCACACTCAATTGCCAGGCACATTTCTTTTCATTAGCTAAGAAATCATCATTTTGACAAATCCAACACACAAACTCCTCTTTTTCTCTCCCAATACTCACTCTCTCGGCTCTCTCGAGGCTGAAAACGGAACAGACAAGCAAAGAAAAAAAAAAAAGAAGCACTCTAGCTCCCAGACATATCTCTCGGCTCCCTCTGGTCTCTCAACAGACAAGACCCAAAAAGAAACAAAAAACACTCCCTCTCTCAATTCAGTCTCTCGGCTCCCTCTCTTTTTTTTCAACAAACTCATCACACAGCTTCAAACATCAAAAGAGAGGCAGCAACTGGTTGGATAATTGGAGCTTTTCACCACAAAGCTCAACCAACTGACTGCAATATCCTAGGGGTATTTTTTTCTTTTTTTTTTTCAGTTTTGTTTTTCACATGAAATTCATATTTAGTTGCTTATTTTCTCCTGTTTTTGCTGCCTTGCATTGTTGTTGTTTTATTGTTAAAAAATTGGGAAATGGCATGAACCAAATATAGGAAAAGGAAATGTTTCTTGTGAATGCATGTTAATTGTTTGAAAAAATGCCAAAAGGAATTTTAAGGACTGTTTTGCCTTAATTTAGCCTTTTTATGTTGTTTTCTTGTCCAACTTAGATTATAGTTGTAATGTAGAAGTTATAAGAAGGGTTTTGGCATAATTTTTATGATTTTTGGTGAAGATTATAATGTTTTAAAAAATAAAAAACTGGACTGACTTTTTGCTATTTTGGCCACTTTCGGGTCATCTTTTGTAAAAATTAACTCCGGAAATGGAACCTACGCGAAAAATGGAGTGGGGAGGTGCATTTTGAGAAATTTTGGTGACCGGAGAATTCGCCGGCGACCACCGCCGTAGGCGCCACGGCGGTGGCGGCCGCCAACTGAAGTAAGCTTCATCTGGCCGAAGAAGAAGAAAAAGAAACGGATGGGAAGTAGAAGAAGAAGAGAAGAAAATAAAGAAAGGAAAGAAAATAAAGCAAAATGGTTTGGGCTAATGCTTTACCTTATGTTGGGCCAAGAGTTAGTTTTGGTTGGGTTTTGGAAATGGGTTTTGATTTATTTCTCTTAGGTTTCGTTTGAGTTAGAAGGTCAGATCCATGCTTTATTTTTAGTTGGGTTTGAGTGATAAAAAAGGGGCTGGCCTGTGTATTTTAGCCTGGACTTTCGATTGGGCCAGATAGCCGTGGCCCAAAGAAGAAATAGAGAATGGCCCAGTGGCCTGTTTTCTTAAGAAGATCTGCTAGCAAATTTGCACTTTAGCTCCTGATCTTTAGAGTAGTTTTATTACGGCCCAGAATATTTTAAATTTCTATCATGTAGGTCCTTATATTAATTTCACTTTGGTCCTTGAGTTTTATCTTTCATTTAGTTCTGACCCCTAAACTTTGAAAAAATATAATTTTTATCCCCGAAAGTTTTTCAATCTTTGCAATTCAGTCCTTGGCAAATTTTGGCTCTCTTTATTATGATTGTTTCTTTTCTTTAATAACTAATTATGTTACTTTTGCACATATTCAACTTGCAATTTTTAGATGTTTTAAATTTCTTTATGTTTGACATATTAGTGTGAATTTAGTACTTTTATTATTATTTTTTTCAATTAAATTGGTGTCATGATTCTTTTGTTCATTGTGAGTATAAATAGGACAATTTGACTCCATTTAGTCACCACTTCAAACAGGAGGTACCCCTATTTTTATTATTTCAATGCCAATTACGTGCTCTTATGTGCTCCTATGTGTTCCTATGTGTTTATATATTTTTATATGCTTTATTTATTGCATTTAAATGTTCATTTAAATTTTCTTATATTATACTTGTTTAGTCAATTTTTATAATTATTCGAGAGGCATTTAAATACCTCAAAAATGTAATAGATAGGATAACTAATTTTATTTTATCATATCTTTTCCATTTTAGATTGTAGTTAGATTCCCCGATGTAATAGATAGGTTGCGTGTTTATGTGGTTTATGTGTTATGTGTTTTACCCGCTTTTCTTAGGATTTTTGCCTCTAGATATTATGTTTACGTGTTATGTGCTACGTGCTCTTATGTGTTTATTTGTTTTAATTTATGCTTTATTTGTTTTACTATGTACTATTAATGCATGACGTCACCACACTAGTCCAACGCTAGTTGTGGCTTTTCCCTCTATTTACTTGCTAGTCCAACGCTAGTAAGGATTTTTAGAAATGGGCTAGTCCAATGCTAGACCCTTTAGGTAGTCTTGCGCTAGATTCATCTTTGTGTGCTATTCACTACATTTTCATGCATATTTTCATTTTTAGGATCTTTTCTCATTTGTATGATATTCCCTATTATATTATCCCCTACCCGCTATAGGTGTTAATCATGTCATTTAGCATTGCATCTCATTTAAGCTAGTTCATTTGCTTGTTCATGTTAGGATAATTATTTTTCAAACATGGGAAATGGGCGATTATAACTTTTTAGTTTAAATACCCTATTAATCCATGTATAAGAAAATTATGTCACGAATTTTTGCCTCCCGTACCCTTTATGTTGCATTCCCTTTTTCTTTGATCACTTATATCTATGTATATAATTTAATTTCTTTTTCTTTATTTTTAATTTCATCATTTGCATACTCGTGACACCTTCAAGGAATTATTTTGGCCTTCGCAATTAATGTGATTGGTTCAATTAAACCCTTGAATGAACATTTTGTCCCTTTCGATATTTTTATAAATTTAGATTTGTATCCATGTAAAAAACATCCAAACGTGATAAAATTAAGGGTTAGATTAGGAAAATTTTGACTAAATCTCGCAACTAACTTAGACTAGGTTGAAAGGATGCCTTAGGTTTGATTTAATCGAACCTTTGCCTTCCCTTTCTTCAATCGTGACTCTCGAACCCATTTTCTCTTGTTTTTTCGAAGACCTGGAGTTGTCAAAAGGGTTTTTATTTTATCTTATTTTTATCAAAAATATTTTTGGGGTGACTTGGTACACCCAAACTCAATACCAAGTGGCGACTCCTCTTTTTCTTAAAAAAAACCCTATTTAGACTAAATTTTTGGACCCAAATTGTCGCATTTTTTAAAGTCCCACTCTAGGTCCTTTTTCACTTATTTTTAAATAAAATCATATTTTTTATAAACATCTTTTTATTTTTATTTTTCCATCGCGAAAAAATGGGGCGCGACACTGATGATATCTCTTATGACTCTACCTTGTCGGAAAAATAATTGAGGGAATTTACTCTAACCAAAAGTGTTATGCTTATATATATTTTTTTTGTAAAACTTATTCTACAAAAACACAGCAGTGGTACCATAAGTGCACAATAATATGCGCAAACCGCAACCAGATTACCATATAAATTGAATCAATAATTGAAAGTAATCACCAAAAAATTAAAAATGTAAATGATGGGCCTCTTATACCTGGACTTCGCAAGGCAACCAAGGTTTGTAGAGACCCATGATATGATTTGGATACATGGGCCTTTGTAGAGAACTTTTAGTGACATTTCTGGCCCATATGTCAATGCAAAAACAATTAGAGGTGGGCAAAAACAACCGTTGACTCAAAAATTCGTCATACCTAATCCGATCGGACCTGAAAATTAGAATATCCAATCTGTATTATTTGATCGAATCAAAAGAGTGCCAGATACCCGCTTAGATGTTGGATGGGGTAGGATCACATAAATTAAAAAGCCACAGGTACCCAATCCGCCTCCCCCCCACCACACACACATATATGTATTATTTTTATACACATACCACAAAATAATATTTTTAGAGCTAAATAAGTAATTTCATTGTTTAAATTACATTACAAATATGGGAGACTATAGTCTGTTCACAAGATTTATTTGCAGAAATCATGATCCTATATTTTTTAGAAAAGAGTTTAATTAATGTGGAACATATACTTAAAAAAAGGTATTACTTATTTCAAAATTTCATTGATTTTGAATTCTTTTAATTTTTTCCTTTTTCTTGTATTCTCTTCGCATGTTTGTTTCTTAGTGGGAGACTTTTTATTAAATTATAGATGAATATGTAAAATACAAAAATTAAATTAGTATAAGTTTTTTTAAAAAAATTAAATGATAAGCAAGGTAGTGCAACTACCTGTTAGAGCGGATAAGGGTCAGAAAATGTCTGACCCGTAAGATGCGGATCGAGTCAGCCAATTGGTACACGAGGTAGATACATGGCCCGTGCCCGGCCCTAGAAACATCTTTCTAAACTAAATTAGCTGACCTAACAGTCCAATGCAAACTAGTGTTGATTAAGAGCAAATTACCCTGGTAGCCATTGAACTTTTAGAATAATCAAGTTTTGGCTACTCAATTATTAATAATATATTTTTATCCACTGAATTAAAAAAATATAAATTTTGAATTATTCCATCTGATTTCACCATTAATTCTATTAGATCTAACAATTAATAGTATGTCTCGTGAACAATGCAAATTCTAAGATCTGGCAGAGTTAATAGTAAAATTAGATGAAATTACTGAAAATTTGCTTTTTTATAGTTCAATGGGTAAAAATATACTAATAATAGTTGAGTGGGCAAATATTGACTATTCAAAAAATTTAGTGGCTATCCAAATAATTTGCTCGTTAATTAATGGTAGTCTTTTCGTTTAGGCTAAGGAATTTAACAAAGGATTTCAAATTCATCTGAATTGTTCTAGTAGTTTAAATTGTTTAAGAAGTATTTAGATTTGTATCAATTATCAAAATATATTTTAAATACTAAAATAATTGATGATTTATAAATTCAAATACATTTTGAAAAAATTTCAAATCTTTTGTCAAATCATTCAATCTAAATGCAGACTAAAATAGTTTGAAGTAATGAACTCGTTACTAATATGAAGGGAGAAACCTTTCCTCGTTGCAGCCGTTCCCATCCACTTGCGGTCAATTTTAAGTAACAAATATCCACAATTAAGGCTAACAAATATCCACAATTAAGGCTAAAGATGAGATTATATGTACATTTTCTTACTAAATTGAGTTAAGGGACCTAAGAATATTTTCCCTCAGTTGGACATCTAAATAAAAAAAAATTACATTTTCCTTCTACATGGATTGGGTACTAATTGATAACTGTTTGCCATAGATCTCCTAATGATTTACCTATATGTTTTGTTAGTGTCTCCATTCCTTTGATCATGGATATTGATTATTAACAAAATTATAAAATAAGTTCCAAAAAATATTTTCTCTTTTCGTAGAAGTATATCTCATTTTATTTTTCAAAACTATATGCACAACAAATTTGTCATGGGACACCAGATCGTTTTTCAAGTCCTCGCCATATTTATTTTGTCTCCATCCATCTCATTATTGCGGGAAGACTTAGCGTCAACGTTGGTGGACCGACAAGAAACAATGGGCATACTCGATGTCAATTTCGGTGATTTTTTTTTTTTGGTTTTATTGGAAAAATAAATGTTTACGTGGTTTTAGCTCAAGTTATCACTATGGCTCACGACATCCCCGATCAGTTACTGAATATCTATAGATTAGTCTTATTTTTTCTCTTTATATATATATATATATAATGCTAGTAATAATTTTATTGATCATTCTTTTTAATTTTTACCAAAAAATCCAGCAATTGCTGTGAAAAGTATGGATGTCAGGTTCTTTAAAGAAGCATCGATGTCCATGATGTTGAATTAGTGCTTATTGAGTTAGTTGTTGGAAAGGAACACAGCGAAATGACTCATTCTCTGAAAGCTTTCAATGGTTGAATGTTATCCATCAACTTCTGTTTCAGAACTCAGAACAATGTGATTCAAATTAGATTAGGCAAGCATTTGAGGATGAAATCCATAAGTTTGTTAGAGTTTTAGTTAACTGCATTTAATTTGATCCGAGAAAAGGTCATCCATGCTAAAAAGTGTACAAAATGTTGAGCTAAAGATGTGTCCTCGCAAATGATTCAGGACTGGTGGGAATTTGAATTTGGCTTTCCCAGCATGGATGATTTTTCCTTTTGTTGATCTTCAGAACAGTGTTTCCATATCCACTAATAATTGGGATACTTATAACGTTTAGATATAAGAATACCATTTATAATACTTATAACGAGACATAATGGAATCCCAATACTCCCCACGAACTATAGGCGCATGCACGAATTGATCTTTTAACTTGTCTGCATAATAACTAGTGAACATAGATGGGTTAAGTGCACACAATTCCGTTATGTTTTGCAGGTAGTGGCATTTGAACACAGAAAATCAACATATGTATTTATTAATTACACGAAAAAAAAAGTTAAGAAATCAAAAGAGTGCTACTTCTGTATCTAATTTTTATTGTATTTATGTACCTTGTCTAAAACTTTAAAGTATATTAAAAAATATGAACAAAGATCACAAAAATACCTAAAGAAATACTAAAAGTGCATCAAACACAACATTATTAACCCCCCCCCCCCTCCATGTTCTTCCTCTTTGTGCCACTTTCTCTTAACATTCCACTACTCTTCATTACCCTCTTTCTTACCTTCTTAATTCAAACTTCCCACATTCCTCCAACTTTTTTCCCTCCCACAAACTCTACCTTCCCTTCACCCTACTCTGCTTTTTTCAAATTGCGCAATCTCTTACTAATTTCGTAATCTATTTACTGCCATCCTATTGTTCTTTCCACCCATTTATAGTTATAAATAGTGACCAATTTTGCAACTTGTTCTTGAACAAATGAGTTTGGGTATGCCGTCTACTTAGGTTCAAATGGATAACCTAATGACACCCATTAATTAGTGACTATTAAATGGAAGGAATGGGATCACTTATTTAGAGCTAATTAAATTAGATGTAGATTCAAATTCAATCGTTAGTAAGTAAATTTAAATCACTACCAATTCAATAATTATACTCTACTTTTTGCAAAGGCATATTTAATGTTCTTTTCCTATTCTTTAATTTTCATTATTTTAATTTTTGTTAAATTTCATCCTACTTCCTCCTCCCTTCCATCAAAGTTTTAATGAACTCCTTGAGTGTTAATTGATTTGTAACATTCACACCTAAATTATTTTTAGATTCTTATAGAGTGATAAAATTTGAAACTCCTTATGATCACCACTATTGATTCTTCCATGTAATTTGAGAATTTTGGCAAAGTAAAAAATGAAAAAGTTCCTGAGCCATATTTGAGAAATTTCAACTTACTAGGTTAATAATTATAAATGCTGCTCTTACGAGAGAATCATAGAATGATTCAACAAAAACATTTCAACTTAAGTGTGTTTCGATAGCCATTATTTGGCTTCAAATTATTTGTTTGCATCACAAACATAATTTTCAAAACACCTTTTTATCATTCCAATCAATTTTTTATCTCACATACATTACATCACAAAAAGTGCTACAGTAATTATTCCAAATAATATTTCAAATAATCCCCTATCCAATAAGAAAAAAATCATATATTCAATAATTTTCAGCGCGATCA
The DNA here is from genome assembly GCF_003713205.1 of Coffea eugenioides. Taxonomy (NCBI): domain Eukaryota; kingdom Viridiplantae; phylum Streptophyta; class Magnoliopsida; order Gentianales; family Rubiaceae; genus Coffea; species Coffea eugenioides. The sequence goes on along the minus strand of NC_040042.1, from coordinate 16,493,957 downwards.
TATGGTTGTAACTACAAATAACCTACCATGAAAATACCTATTTTTAGCTTAATTTCATCATGTGAATTTCTTTTGATTTCATTTTAGCATCCTTATTTTTTAATTAAAATAATCTTGTGAAAAAGCTTCCTGTATAAGCAAAAACAAAAGAAGAATACACAATGGCAAATTTTAGTTCATAGTTAGCTTCCATGTTCGTGAAAAATTTTCTAGGATGGAATCTAAATTGTGTCCCCCATGTTCAAAGTTTATTACTACACAACCAAAAAAGTCATGCAGTTATTTCACTCTACTTTCTTATGCCATTGCTTGGAAAAACGTAATCTATAGGTCCACCACATTCAATAATTGTACTACTACACTGCTAGGAAACTCACAAGCAATTTCGCAAGTCTACTTTCTTATCAATAACAGTAGTACCACTACTTTGTCTTCGTTAATAGACCATCTCCATCGCCAAAAATGAAAAAACCTTGCATACACAAATGTTCAATTTCAAACTCTCCATAAAACAAATAAAAAAGAAAAAAGTCATTTACTTTTGGGAATGGAAAAAAATTAAAAATGTTCCTGCATCATATTCGAGAAATTTCTACCGATAAATAGGTGTAAATGCGGCTCTTAGAGGGAATCATAGAATGATTGAACAAAAACACAATGGAAGTTATTTCACTCCCAAATAAGGTATTTCACATCTTCAACAATTTTCAATGGGATCATATGGTTGTAACTACAAATAGCCTACTATAAAAATGATATTGAAGATGGCATTCAAAAACTTTGACCCCGATTGTGATATTTCGCAGAAAAATTTTTATGTTTTTCACGAATACATTTTTTAATTATTTTTTACCTCACATACATCAAATTGTTATAATATACCTTTTTTTTTGGCAGAAACTCTTAAAATAGCAATCCAAAAGGATTAGATTTTACTACTTGTGCTGACTCATCTTGACAATTATTGGGTCATAAACAATTGTAATCTAGTGCCAAAATTTCAATCTTCTCAACCATTTCAAGATAGCAAGAAAATGCCCCGAATTCTATATTACTTGTATGATTTTTGAGTATGGGTTAATTTAACATGTCCTGGAAGTTATTTTAACATCTCCATCTTTAACTTCATTTCATCTTGCGGGTTTCTCATAATTTTATTTTAGTGTCTGTATTTTCAACTTAAAATAATCTTGTGAAAAAAAGCTACAGTACAAGCAAAAACAAAAGAAGCATGGTAATTATCAAACCTTTCTTTTTCAATTGGTACATTTAAAGTTTAACTTGCAAGTTCCAACCGGTAAGATGAAATCTTAATTTAGGTCCCCCATATTCAGAAGTTAGGTCATGCAATAATTTGAGCATGCCTCTATAGGTCCAGCACGTTGAGTGATTGTTCTACTATCCAACCAGGAAAGTCACGGCCAATTTCACCCCACTTTCTTATCAATTACGGTACTGCTCCTGCTTTCTCCTCTATATGATACTCCATCTTCCTAGCTAAAAGCCTTGCACATACTGCATTGTTTTAATTTTGATTCAAATTATCATCTTCCTCGCCCGTGTTCTCTTTTTCATCAAACTTGGATTTGACAGGGTAGGTTCACGATAAACAGGTACTTTTCCCATATTCATCAGATCAGCTATTGCCAGAGTAAGTGCTGAGATTTGTTTACTTTTCTTGAAGTTCCAGGCTTTTTTTTTTTCTTTTTTATAAACATAGCCTCACCATATAAGGGAATTTCTGTAGATTCAACGGATCAACTGTTGCCGGAGTATTCATTCTCTCCAAAGTGAGTGCTGAATTTCTTTTTTTCTTAAACTTTACTTTTGAGTAATTAAGTAGCTTCACGATATACTAGCAATTTTCCCAAATTCAACAGATCTGCTACTCCCAGTGGTTTCTTTCTTTCTTTTATTTTACTCTCAAGTAAGTGCTTAATTTTGTTTTTTTCCCTCAAACTTAAAGGAATTTTATTTTTCTATTTTTTTTTCGATGTAGCCTCGCCTTTATAAAGGCAATTTCTGCAAATCCAACAGATCAGCTTTTGCCGGAGTGTTCATTCTCTCCAAAGTAAGTGCTGAATTTCTTTTCTTTTTATTATTATTATTATAATACACATTTTTGGTTGAAATATATATATATATATATATATATATCTGGCTTCCATGTGTTTTTGACATTTATTCTTCTGCTACTATGTACTTTTTATATGTTGCCGAGTAACTTCCAGGGCCGGGAATTAGCTTCCTGTTATTCTTGGTAGCATATCATACTAGTTTGGATGCACGTGCTTTGCACATTACCCGTGTTGGGTGGTAATTTTCTTATATTGCGTGGTTTTTTTTATTTATTTTTTTAATGCTAAGCAAGTTTTAGTATCAAAGCTTTTCCTTTTTCTCCGTTATGGGCATATAGATGAATAATCTATCTTTTGGAAGGGAATGATTGGAGTAGGAAATTCTAGGTTGACCTGCTTTCTAATAATATTCATGGATAAGTTTTTATGCATAACATTGTTAAACTTGTAGTTTTTAAAGAGTAATTTGTGTATGTAAGACATTTTGTGTCATTCTCATACCTTATCTTAGTGACGGTGCTTTTTGTCTTTCGAGAGTTTTCTTTCTGCAATTAATCATGAAAATTTGATAGAGTCATAATTCATGACATTTTCTTAGATCAGAAACTTGAAATGAGAAACCAAAAAAGAAAAATTAACAGTCCTTGAGAACTGAAATAGGGACACTAATTATCCTAAAGTTTAGGATAATGATACAATGAAAATGTTAGAATACCTCAAAATTTCACTGTACTATCTTTTTCGTATCGATTGATCCACTAAAATGAAGTAGGAACCTAGAACCAAAGTGAAGTAGGACCTTGCTAGGAAGTCATGGTTTTGCTCTGTCGATAAAAAATTTTGCACCGCATACTAGTTGAGCCAAAACTGATGGGGACTCGAAGCCAAGTAAAATTGCTATTTTATAAAAGGATCATAATTGTAAAATTACCCTTGTAAATTTGAAAATCAAATACACAATAATGTAAAGTCAAATTTTTACTATGTCACCTTTTTTGTTTTATACTTTCTCCCTTCTCTGCACGCTTTTCAACCACAAATTATTAGGACAGGATTCATAATGTTACTGTCTTACCTTGTAACATTTAAAATTTGAAAAATCTGCCTGAATGTCTATCACAACTAAAAGAGGATGGCACTGGTTAGTAAAAAAAGTAAAAATCAAATCGCAAGTAACTTATGAGTTATGACTTTCAATTCTTTAGTTGGCCTGATTTAAAATTGTAAATCATCGTGGCACATTAACAAAAAATTACACAAATTACAGTAGTTAAAACACACACACACACACACACACACACAAAAAGGCATATACTACACTTTTTCGTCCATCATTTATTTACTTTTGCAAGAGACCCCACGGACAGCAAAGTCTTTCTAATAGTTTCCACGAATTTGCATTTTAGGTTCATTTGCAGACAGGGCACCTTCGTCTTTCAAAATCAAGTCGTTTTCTGGCTTCTTCTTTTTAATTTCCATCATTTTGCTTTAGGGTGTTCTTTCCTTCTTGACAATTAACACTTCATTTCCCTACAGTTTCTTTCTTCCGAGGAACCACTATCGTGGATCATGGGTGAAGAAGCAACACAGTATCACTACAAGTAAAAGAGTACAAAAGAGAGAGAGAGCACGAGACCCTATAAAATAATTCCAAGGTCCAAATGTATCTAAAACTAAAAACACTTGAGATCTTTTTTTTTTTTTTGGAAGCATAACACTCGAGATTTTAAAGAAGCACACAAATGTCTTATAAAATCAAAATTCCTAAAGTTTAGGATAATGTTAGAATACTTCAGAATTTTGCTATACCCTCTTTTTCGTATGGATTGACCCACTAAAATTTTAAAGCTATTTAATTGAACCATTCCGTCTAGTTAGTGGTTAAAAAGCTGGGAACTTATAAAACACAGCAGCACATTGCAATTAGTGGGGAACTTTTGTAACTTCGTTAATGAAAAATAGTGTGGCAGACTAAATAGGACTTTAGGAAAATTAAGTGAATTTGATGCTATTTGTTGGCAAACTTCTTGGAAACTGAAGAAGAATGGAAAAGAGAAATATCTTAAAAAAAGTTAAACACAACTAATGCTCACATTCTTAATAAATCTTTTGGGCTAGTATTAAAAATACTTTAGTAGGTGACCATGTGATTTTTCCTGTTTTTCCTACTAACTTTAATCACATGCCAAATTAAATGTTGCTTTTTAAAGAACATACCATTGCAGGTGAAAAATACTGCCACAAACCCGATTTGTCAAGTGACAAGATCATTACTTCAGAAAAGGGTATGGTGATTTTTGCCTCTATCTTCCGCACTTTTCAGAAAGAAAAAAAAAAGAGCATAATCATTTATACGAGCTGCTATTGACAGAAAAAAAAGAGTATATCCCTTTAACAGGATAAACCAAAAAAAGGGTATAATCACTTATTTGTGCTTTATGATTATCCTATTTGAAGTACTGCTCTATTGCTTTATAATCAATTTAGTATTTTTCTTTATTTGAGCTGTTTAATTATTCTCTTTTTTTAAACAACTCCCGTACTCTAGATTCTAAAAGAAACAAAATTTTTCCAATCTCTGTGAATTCGACCCTACTTACCACTATATACAAAATATGTACTTTTATTATAATAGATTTTTATTATTACATAGGCCCGACACTTGTCAACTATCCCCTTCCAGTTTGTCTTTTTTTTCTCATGGTATTTTTTTCTAGTTTTTGGTTGCTTTTAAGAAATAAAGATATGGATTAGAATTTTATTAATGTCCTTGAAATCACAAATGCACCCAAAAATTTGTGGAGCTAATCAACTTATAAATATTGGTAAGACTAAAAACTGCTTAGACTCTATTATATATTTAGAAAATAATGGCCAACAATATTAAATTATTAATGTGTGCCCCTAAAAAAACAAAGTGAAAAAATGACTTTTGACTTTCTTTAGTTGGCGTGATTTATCATTCCAAATCCTCATGGCAAATATTAACCCAAAATTACAGTAATTTAAAATAAAATGCACATTGACACACACACAGAGACACACACAAATAAACACAAGGCATATAAATATAAACAATCTTCCTCTTGCAAGATGGTGCAATGGCTGCTCCTTTATCCGTTCGAAGAACCCACAGTCAATTAAATATCCCTGAAGAGTGAAGACTCCGCTGACTAAAAAAGTCTTCATGATAATTTCCTCATTTTTGCATTTTAGGCAGCTTCTTTTGTCGGTAAGGCAGCTTCGTCTTTCATAATCAAATCGCTGTTTGGCCTTTTTCTTTAAATTTCCATCCTATTGCTTTAGTTTTTTTCTTCCTTTTTGGACGATTATGGCTTCATTTTCCCACTGATTTCTTTCTTCTGATTAGTGATTACGATATACATTTTCTAGCATTTCATCCTTAACTTTTTCACACGATTTTGACAATTCTTCTGTAGTAACAGGATCAAGATGACAAACCCTTACAAAAGAATTAAAGAATATGATGGTTTTAGTTGTTGTAGGATTCAAGTAGCTCGAGTAATTGACATCCAAGTTATGACTAGCAACAAGTTTCACCGGTGAGTTTTAAATATTTAACTAAAGTAACTGTTTTGATATAAAAAGGCAATAACAGCAAAAGCCAATAAAAGAATTCCTTTTATTTTTTTAGTTGGGATTGCATGGATAGAATATTACTTAGAAAAACTTGTGTATTATTCACTGTAGCATGTTTTGTAGTGTAATATATTTAAGATAAATAAGTAATTGTAAAAAATAAATATTCTTTTAGAGTCATCACAATGATACGTAACACAACTGTCCCACAAATTAGACATCATTGCATAAGTAAATCAGTAAAGGACAGATTCACATGTGAATATTGTCTGGAAGTCTTTGCAGAATCAAAGACTTGTAAGTTCAGCCCCACACTTTTATATTAACAGATCTGAATGCGGTTTTGATTTGTTGACCAATAGTACTGAATCACACATTATTAAAGTTCATCATATTACGAACCGATGACCAACTCTAATTTCTTCCTTCTCTGTACAAGGTCAAGCAGCCTCTCTTCCTTTCCTGATATTCCCAAGTTAAAGAAAAGGGCTGAAAATGGCAGAAACAGTTCTCTCTTTTGTGTTAGATCAGCTCTCAATTTTTCTGCTTGAAGAGGGCAGATTATTGGGAGGGCTTCGCCAAGAGGTTCAACTCATCAGCGATGAGTTGGGGCACATGAGATCTTTCCTGGGAGTGGCAGAAACAAAGGAAGAAGATGCAGATCCCAGGATGCAAGAATGGATCAAGCAAGTACGAGAAGCAGCTTATGACACTGAAGATGTTCTTGATGAATTCGTAGCTCGCTTTGCTCACCATCATGCAACAGGGTTCTATGGCTCTGTTAGGAAAATTTTCAACTCCGTGAAGACTTTGCGAGCTCGTCGTAAGGTTGCTGAGCAAATACAGAGCATCAAGGCCAGAGTAAAGAATATATCTGAAGGGCATCAGAGATACCAATCAGAATTCGGCGGTACTACCCAAGCGGCGGAGTCTCTTGCTGCTGTTAACAACACAACATGGCGCTATAGCAGGGATGATGCACTTCTCGTGGAAGAAGCTGAACTAGTTGGCATTGACCACCCCAAACAAAAGCTAATTTCTCAACTACTCGAAGGGGATGATTCCCAGCTCAAAGTCGTTTCTGTGGTTGGCATGGGAGGACTCGGAAAAACTACCTTAGTCAAAAAAGTCCACGAAGATTTAGATATTAGAAGGCATTTCCCAGTTCGTGCCTTTGTAACTGTCTCTCAACCATGCAACTTCCAGGAGCTCCTGAAAGACTTGACTCGGCAGTTACACAATGATTTGAAGAAACCAGTTCCGGAATCGATTGAGGCAATGACTGCATTTCAGCTGAAACTATGTGTTAAAGATTTTCTTCAACAAGCTGGAAGGTATGCAATTGTGTTTGATGATGTATGGGATGTGGAATTCTGGAATGCGATTAGATTTGCACTGCCCGAAAATGGCTATGGCAATCGCGTCATGCTAACAACACGAAAAGCCGATGTAGCCTCTGCATCTTGCAACAAATCTCAAGATTATGTCTTCAAAATGGCGCCCCTGTCTTTCGAGGATTCATGGACCCTATTTTGCAGCAAGATCTTCAAAGGAAATGGTTGTCCTGCCCATCTAACAGACGTTGCAAAAGGTATATTGGGGAAATGTGAGGGATTGCCCCTTGCGGTTCTTGCAATCAGTGGGCTTTTGGCTTTGAAAGACTTGAATATTGCAGAGGAATGGGAGATGGTTCGACGCAGCCTTGTGGGTGAATTAGAAGGCTCTGGTATGCTGGACAGGGTCAGAAAGATACTGTCTCTCAGTTACAATGATCTACCTTGCCATCTTAAGACCTGTTTGTTGTATTTAAGCATTTACCCAGAGGATTATGAAATAGGTTGTCATAGACTTGTTCAATTATGGTCAGCTGAAAGATTTGTAGGTAAGAGAGAAGGAATGACAACGAGAGATATAGGCTTCGATTACCTCAGAGAACTGGTCAATAGGAGCCTAATTCAAGTGACCCAAATTTTTTATGAAGGAATCCCCTACGCTTGTCGAATCCATGATCTAGTGCGAGAAGTTGTTCTTTCCAAGGCAAGGGAACAAAATATGATCGCAATTACTACTGGACAATGCACAAAGTGGCTATCTGAGAAGGTACGTCGTTTGGTAGTCCATAGTAGCAGCAACAACAACACCGAGCAGCACCAAGAAAGCCAATGTTATAGCTTTAACCACCTTCGATCCTTTATTACGATTGAATCCATGAATCCACTAATATCCAGAACCTTGTTATCTGAAGTTTTGAAGAGTAGCAGATTGTTAAAGGTTTTGGATTTGAGTGATGAAGAGACATTGGAGAAAATCCCAAATGAGGTTTTCAACTTGTATCATCTCAGGCATCTGAACCTATGTAGGACAGGGGTTAAAGCAGTCCCGAATTTCATAGGAAAGCTTCGAAATTTGGAGTATTTGGGTTTGCGTGAAACTCAAGTCAAGGAATTACCCGTGGAAATCCTGAAGCTACAAAAGCTTGAGCATCTTATGGTATTAAAAAAAGTTGATGTTTCTGATGAAAGTTATGGATATCATGGGTTTAAAGCTCCATCAAAATTGGGAGGGCTTCTTGCACTACAATCATTAACAACCATAGATGCGAGTAGCGGATCCGTAATAGTTAAAGAGATAGGAGCATTGACTCAGTTAAAACGATTAGGGATTTCAAATCTGAGAAGAGAAGATGGAAAGGTGCTCTGCTCCTCCCTTGCCACCCTCACTAGTCTTCGGCAACTAAACATTGCTTCAATTAGAAATGATGGTGCTGGTTATGAGGTAATGGATCTGGATCATTATCATCAACAACAACATTCTCTTTCATCTTCGATGCCTTCTTCATTTCTCCAATCTCTTCGTATGCTAATATTGCGTGGCCGCTTAGAAAAGATGCCACAATGGATAGCTCATCTTCAAAGCTTGGTAAGAATAGATTTGAGGTGGAGCCGTTTAAGGGTTGAAGAGGATCCGCTTGAACCCCTCCGCCATTTGCCAAATTTGGCAACTATTCAATTTTTTGGATCTTACCAAGGAGAGGGGTTGTGTTTCAAGGCTGGAGGATTCCCGAAGTTAAAGGATTTGTGCCTAGAGAAATTAGAGAAGTTAAAATGGCTGAAAGTGGAGGAGGGTGCATTACCCAATCTCCACGTACTGTTTCTGGATAGACTTCCATTGCTAGAGGAGTTACCTTTGGGAATTCAGCACTCAAGGAATCTTCGAAAGCTGTATTTGTCTGAGTTGAGTTCTCAACTGATGGAGAAGCTAGAGAATCTAAATGAAGAGACTGAAGATTATAGAAAAATTGCACACATTTCTGAAGTTGTCATTGTATTGTGGACAGATGAGGAGGGATGGAGACTGCACCGGCTGTGGGGGAAGAAGATGTAAATATTTCCTTCCTATTTCTTTTCTTTTTTTTTTTTTGCACGTTTGTTTGTAACTTCTGAGTTTATAATTTGCTTTATCTTTTATCTTATTGTATAAATATTGTATTGCATAATCTTGTTTATATATGGTATTGCACTCTATATTTTTTGTTTTTGCTTGTTTATTTTTTTTCTTTAATTGTTTAGCAAATAATTTAGAGGGTGCAGGTTAGAAGTGCCTTAGCATCTTGCACACAATTTCAAAATTAAAACATGAAGCCCACATCACACAGACGTATTTGTTGATGAATGCGGAAGTATAAAAAAAAAAGCAAATAATAGTGCTTTGTTTGGAAAGCAATTTTTCTCCAAAAAAAAAAAATTAAGTTTTTTGTGAATATATTTTTGAATCACCTTTTTATCACACATGCATTAAATCATTACAACGCATTTTTATATAAAAATTCTAGAAAATAACAATCCAAATGAGACTTTTAGTGTCCTTAAAACACAAATACTTCTCGACAAATACCATGGCGTTATATAACAAACTAACGTGTTGGAAGTGGAAGAGTCCTTGAACAACACAGAGAAATAGGAAAGCTCAGGTCTAGTAATTATGGCCTCGGATTAATAATATTGAAGTTTCAGGAAAGAATTGAGAGTACTCTAGAAACATAAAGGCTCAAACCTTGTGCGGCTATTCTTTGCTTAGCCCTAAATCAATTCATTCAATAGATGCAATTCGTGCCAGTGATCGTTGGTGCAACTGATGGACAAGAAATCTATGATCTAATAGAGCTCAAATTACTTCAATTACTGAAGGCCTGTTTAAACTTTCATGCAGCTTTTGATGAAAAGCCATAAAATAGTCTTTTTCCACGCTGCAAAAGACATACACCTAAAGGAAAAGATTACACAAGACATGACAAAGCATCTCAGATTGCACAAGGCTACCACTTAAATCTCAGTGTGTACCAAATAGAAAGCAAATGATTGTTGGTATCAATTACCAAAAGTAAGCTAAATGTTGACGTGCCATTTGAAGAAGCATCTGTGTGAGTGTGTGCAGAACTCTAGAGAGAGTGTATGAGATTTATATTTTACAAGTCATGTAACTTGTAACGATGCCTACAACTATCAAAATTATGTATTTATATCATATCTAACCAAATTCCTTGCATCCTATGCATCATAGGATGGTTTTCCCTGCAAATTCCTAGAAAGTTCTATGCAAACGTAGGATGCTTTTCCATGCAACACTTTCCGAGAAAAATTCTATGCAAACAACTCAAAGGGAAGAAGGTCAACCCAATACCAGGAAGGATTCACACGATTCAGATATTGCCGCATCATGGATCTGATTCATGTGTCTCTATCCTTCAAGTTGACTAAACCAGCCAGTCTGTAATTGTTCTTGTGAGGACTCTAGTGTCATTCAAAGAAATTGTCTTGAGGCCTTGAGCAACAGCATCTACAGGCGAGTATATATCTCCCACTTGCCATCTAGGTTCCTGATCGTCCAACAAAACGAAATTTCAGCATAAATGGAGAATAAAAAGAAGAAATTTTAGTTAAGAGAACAATCGTTGACCATGTCATTTTCTGAATCTTGATTGTTCTGATTACCGTGCCACTTTCCAATTTTTTTATCAAAAGTAACTTAAAGATCATGCTAAGTAATACATACACAATTGGCACAAGATACAAGGCGCAGCACAACATGTCAGCATAAATTCCCAGAAAGCAAAGGACTAAAGATTATGATACAAAAGGAGCACAAAGTTACTGCAGCATACCTGTATGCAAGGTGTAATATGAGTTCCATTCAATATTATTTTCTGTAGTTTTCCACCAATAGATTCCACTCGAGGCTTCAGTGTCTCTTCAAGGAGATCAGTCTGATCAATTGCATCAACATTGAACTTGACCTGAAAAAAGAATCAGATAGACTTAAAAGTGAACATTGAAGTTGGAGCAATTCAATCAATTCTGGTACTTGAATAACATGCTCAAACCAGTAATGTATGCTGAACATTGTATGACTTCTGGAAACAGTCAAGATTCTCAGAGGGTGTTGGCCTGAACTCCGAAATTCCTTCAGCAAGCTGAAGTAACATCCATTTGAGGCAGTTTGAGTATTAGAGAATGACCAGAAGAAAGAAAGAGCGACAAAGCCATTTCACCATTTGACAGAAAAATGATGGAGATATAGACATGTTCAGCCACAAAGGTGGCAGGATTTGTTTTCCAGGTCGGATAGACATCATCATGTAAGTGGGGTGTCGCCTGATTAAAAACAGCCGGCAACTGATCAACAAACTTGTTGACTGACACTGCCACTTCTGGATCGTAATCTGGAATCATGGTTCCAAAAGTATCAAGTAGTACCTTCCATGCATCTGCTGTATATTAGTATCAATGACAGGAGAAGGCATTAGAATCAGAAAGATGACACAAGCAATTATTCAACCAAATCAGCCATATGTCTTCAATCAAATGAAGCATTGTATCATACCTATGAAAAAAATCCCAATTTGATTTTAAAACCAGTACCAGGATATTTTCATTACTACTTGAAGGCTTGCCTTGGTTTACAGAGATACCTTATATTTGGTAATTGTGAAACTTGGGGAGGATTTAATAAATGTTTCAAAAATAATAATTTCAAAACTTGGTAATTGTCACTCTTGTGCTCTATTGCTTCTTCATGAATAATAAAGTACACGAAATATAACCTAACATTGTTTGCAAGTAAATATCTCTGTATTCCCTAAGACCCTAAAAATAATATTCTACTCCCTCGACACAAAATAGAAGACCGATGTTTTAGATGATCTAAAGCCTGACATCAAAACACTTCATGCATTAAGTTTCTCTTCTTGATAAAGCCCAGTTTTCAAGCATCATTCGGCATCGCATTGTTATAAAAGCTTTATGCACCATTAGCTTGATCAAGGATTAAATGAATACACTACTTGAGAAACAACATTATGTGGGTTATGTGAAGGAAGGACTTAGGAGGACTCGTAGATTACAGCCTCGCATGTGCAGACACCACAACAATCAGAAAGAGAGGGTGGGTTCAGGAAAATAATGTTTAGGCCACACAAGGAATTAACTGTTAGTAAACATTTGCAAAATTAAGAAAAAGAAATCAAATGCAAGAGTACAAATTCAATTATAGTTAATAATTCATTTTCTTTTTCTAATTTCTAATTATTAAGTTTTGTACAAACCGAAAAAATTATATTTTGTTGTTACTGCTACACTTGCTATCTACAATGAAAATGCACGTATTAACATTTGAAAGTTGCAATGAAGTACACTCTCTGCAACATGTCAAATAACGTCTCTTTTTTTTAGTGTAAGTGGGAGGGCTTGAACCTAGGATCTCTCACTTACTCCCCTCCCCCCCCCCCAAAATAAAATAAATAATGTCCCATTTTCTGTTTAATGCAGATATTGTTGAGGCCTCTTTCAAAGCATTAAAATGGAATCAGGACCAAAGAGCACTTGTATGCCTGGGTAATCTTGCGTATGTTTCAAGGCCTCAGAAAATAACATTTGCACGAAGATTCTCTTTTAGCATATCTATAAGGAAATCAAGGGTAGAGACACTTCAGCAAACTATAGTTCCAAATAATTGGTCTTCAGGAATCCAAAGAGTTGCACAGGACAGGGAATTAGTATAAGATTAAATCAAAGTGGTGGTACCTATTCAAATTTTGTCCAATACGGTAGATGTACTCATCCTCCATTACATTAACAGAAGGTTCGTTTTCCGAATAGAAGAGAAAATGAAAAAGGTAAATAAACATTGGCAAGAATGTCACAACAGTCAGACGAACTACTCAATTAAGTGCAGATAGAAAACTACGCAACCATGTTGAGTGCAGATCGTCAATCTGTGGATAATAAAGTTGGTACCTACAACTAGAAGCTTTGATTTGGCTACAAATTCATGATATCCACACATTAGTAGCTCCACAAGTATTTGTGTCGACACAAATTGTAGGATACAATTTCTACAGCATGCCTTGCTAGTTTCTGAAAAGCCTAAGACCTACCCCTCATTCTTGAGCTATCTATGACCGTCAATAGAGTTCTTCTATATAAACCACCTCATAGGTAACCAGTTTTCCACTCTGTTGTTTAACACCCTTATACAGAACTTAACCCTAAAAAGTTAGACTAACTCAAAGAAAATAGTTCTACACTATCACTGCAATTTACAATAGATAAATAAAACAGAACAGGAACATTCCCTACCACCCCATCCCTTCTTGCACTCCACCAATACTCATCAGTCTACAACACAAATTCCTCCACCTAACCCAAACTACAAGTTAGATCATGGGAAGGTGAGAGCAAAAATGACCTTCAAGAGTCCAAACAAAGCCACGCTGTTTCTCATCAAAGCTAATGTCAATGGTGATTATATTAACAACAGAGGGATTGATTTGGCAATTTCTCAGTAGCCCGCTTTTGTAAAGAGCATACAATTAATCCTGGGATTCAAAAGATTTCTATTAGACTAACGCAGCATTGATGTATGAGTAGCTAAAGCAACATAAATAATGATGTTTAATTTTAAAGAAGTATCAAGAAAATTAAGAAACCTTTCACTGTGATCAACCTGAGGCATTTCGAGTGAATGAATATACTGGAGACGCTTCCATAATTGGAAATATTTGACTGACAAGAGGTCCTAACTGCATCATAGCATAATACAACTTCAAAAATGAGGAATGTTACAAAAGCAATAGTAGTTCTTTGAGAGGCAGTAGACAAAATTTGACACGGATTCTAAAGCAAGGGCTAAGAAAACTGGAGCCCTACCAATTGAACAAGTATAGTAACAACTCATCATATAAGCATATTTACAATCAACTCCGCCTTGGTATATAAGATTTAAAATGAAATTAAGGTTCAAAAACATATGACAAAATTGATCCACCAAATCTCAAGGTATAATATTTATGCAATATCAAAATATAAATTAAACAAACTAGATAAATGTTTAGATCCAAATTTCCATATAATCCTCAATGTTGATTGGCTCCAGTTAAACCATCACCAAGATCATGGATATGTTAACTATAATGTTGTTTACGTCGATTCCCTTTTATACTGAACTAATTTGTATTCTTGAATGAATGGAAGACTGATATGACTTCACCCTTTGGATGACTACTAATTGGTGAACAGTTCAGTATAAGGACAAAATTACAACAATCACAAATGAACAAAAGTGCATTAGTTGCTGTAGAAGCCATCAGCAAGCAGAAGCATAGATGCTAATACTCAAACCAGAAAGATCTAGAAATGAAGTGCAAAGTCAGTAATATGTACAGACATACCATTTCCACAAATATATGCAATCTACTATGGATACTCTTTTAATTTTTAAACTGCATATTACACTTTCTACTTCACATTTTTTTCCCTTGATTTTCTGAGTTGCTACCTTCAGTTACCATTTGTCCTGTTTCACTCATATGTTTACCCATTTTCTTGCTCCCTGTAATGTCACCAATTATTTCCTTTCCAAAAAAAAATCTTCACTTTACATCAACTTCATGGCATAGCTGAAGCAATATAAGTTATTTACAATCCATCCATTATATGAGCATATCCTATCTGAAATATTATAAAAAATTTTCTTTGTTAATTGACAGTCATAGTACGACATTGATGTGATGGCACATTTACATTCCTTTATGCATTAGCTTTTTCATGTTTGTTTTAACATTTTACATCTTATACATATTCCAATGTAAAGGGCATAGCATGACAATTAAGGAGATTTTGAGGATGATAGGAATGTGATCCGACACAATGGGTCATGTATACATCTTTTGACAACTAAGATGTTATTATCCATAGGATTATTGAAGGATTAGTAGAATTGCACTTGAAAAAGGTAATAAACTCATGCCATGGCATGATAATGAAAGCAATCTTAGTAGCTAAAGAGCCCTTCATCCACCAAGTATGCTCTCAGAAATGGCAGCAGCTGGATAAATGTCAAATATCTACAGGACATGACTTTTACATCACTGGTGGGGGAGGGCTTAGAGTGCAACGCTTCACCAGCATCTACACTCACAAATCGTAGAGTTCCCTGTTCATGAACTCAGACAAACTACATCAGTCAGTTGCATCGCTATCATAGATCCGCAATAGAAACCACGATTCTTTTAAATTTACCCTATATATTGGTGTGAAGATTCAGAGAGGCAGTGAAAGAATAGGCTGTTTGCCTGGTGAAATTTGAGCTGAAATTAGATTTAAGAAGTAGAGGTTAAATAGAGATAAGGAGAGGTAAAGGGCAAAAGAAAGGAAGGAAGGAAAGATGACTACTAAGACTTCACAGGTAAGAGACTAAGAGGGGTTTCGTTCTGAAACTTTCTTGATTCAAACTCACTCTCATTTACAAAAACTAATGCAAGCTATTCAAAGAGTCTAACACAGCAACCTAAAAGCTTTCTCTTGTAAAAAAAAGCAGCCATTCAAGAGTAGAGTCTGTGGCAATTGTTGTCCACTACAATAGTAGCTATGTAGGATGACCATTGAACTCCTAACCATGGGTGTTCTTTAAAAGTCCACCCATGCCTGCCCATTGGACTTCCAATCATGCTTTACCCTTAGATTTCCACTACTAGTTTCAAGTACAGCATCATTATCAGGCAGCCAATTGCTTACCAACAAAAGTTGCAACAACAAGCTCAACAGTTGCACACTGAAAATTGGCGAATGAACCACAATCTGAATCTTAAATCAATTCCAGAGCTAAAAGATTGTGAAACTGAAGTTTTTTTTCCTTCAATATATTGATGTCTTTCATGTCCTGTGTCACACTAGCTAAGCCGTGGCTACGATTATTTGATCTACCCTAGAGCACCATTACCTGCTTGGCATAGTATGCAGCAGCTCTTATGTCACATGGTCGGAACTAAGACGGAAACAAAATGCCCTATATACAAATCGAAAAGGATGATTTTACAAACTAATCTTATTATCCATAGTAAAAATGATATATATATAAAAGAATACCCAAATCTAAGCAAATTTGTCAGATACCACTGAAACAAATCAATTTGCAGGATTCAACTAGGGTGCAGGTGCAACACCAACTTCTACACTCACGAGTTGCTGCCATCCTATGCATGAACTCATACAGACTATTTCAGTAAGTGGCATAACACAGATGCATCCTGACTCACTAAACATTGTCTTGAACTACTCAATCTACCCATAGAAGTCCATTCCCAGCTTCACATATTACATAACAGCTCTTTAGTCATCATGAGCCAGCCAGGAAGAATTGTAATCCCCAAAGGTTTTTGGGCTCTTGAAGGGTGGCCTCCAAGAGTTCATGGCCACAACTGTATAAGAAAAGGAAATCCCCATCCATGTTCCTTGGAAGCCAGTAAAAGCCAGAACTCGGAAAATGAAAGAAACTAAAGCATAAACTGCAAATTTTTCCTTCTGCAGGAGGATTGCATGAATAGCCCAAGTTATGGCAGTTAGAGATGAAGGGGGCAAAAAGGGCAATTTTCTTTCTTCTTTTTTTTGTGTGAAGGAATAAGGGTAAGTACTGTAAATACTTAAATAAAGAAAGACCTCTAGCATTGAAATAAATAAAAAATAGCAAACATCAAATTTAATAAAGATTAATTGCTCAACTTCAACAGCAAAAAAGGTTAAAACCACCTTTTTTTTTAATTTTTGGATGGTCAGGATGACAGCTAAGCCCCTTAAATCAGTATTGGAACAGAATTACCTGCTCAAAGTATGGTACTGCCTCCGACGCTGGCCTGTTGTTGTATGATTGATAGGGTGTTAATTGTTGGTATTTTAATTATTAATTTTCCCTTCTATCCCTGACAAATATTGTGTTAATTGCTGATATTTACTCATATTTGGTATCGGGACTTAATTTCAGGAATGAAGCAGAAAACTACCAAAAAGGAGGGACTTTATGGAGAATATGGAGACTTCTAAGGGTTTCAATCCTTAGGCCTTGGATTGGTGGGGACCACAAAGCTATAAGTCATTTGGGCTCTTAAAAGAAAGCAACGTAGAGAGACTTGGAAGAAGGAGTAATTTTGGAGACTTTGTCCACATGTGTGGGGACCACCGGAGATAGCTTTTAGTCATCTTACTTTTGGCTTTTTAAGGAGAGGACGTACAGAAGCAAGGGGGGACCTCTAGTTTAGCTTTTTAGTTTAGTTCTAGTTTCCTTTCTCTGGACTGGCCTCTGACACACGCCAGGTGTTCGACAATATTCCCCAACGGGAAAAACATCTTTTATTCCTTGCTTTCTAGTAAAAACGCAATGCCTTTGCAATCCAGTACTTTTGGCTGCAATTCAACTATGAGGAGTGGCTAATTTCTTCATCTAGTCAGAGGTTAAATCGAAGCTTTGGTTCGACAAAACTGTGAGATCGAATTGATTTCCCTACGTTCTTTAATTTGCAAGTGTTTATATATTTCCTGTTCACTTATGCATATGATTATTTCTTGCAATTAAATACTTGATCACTGTTTAATTGTGTGAGTAATTAACAGCCATCTAAGAGTGCTCAATCCGTAATTGTTGGGTAATTTTAGTGCATGTGGCAAGTGATATGATTCAATTGTAGTAGAAACTTTTGAGTCGTTGTTGCGGAAATATATGATATAGCCTAAATAAACCGAGCGTGTGTGTTTGTTGGTTATAATTGGTGGCCAGTCTAATGATTAATGCTGTCAATAGGTTAAATCCTAAGAGCGTGTTTAGGACTGCTTAATTGGCTAGGGCAATAACTACAGAGCTTGTTGTGGTTATCGAATCAGTAAGGTTAGGCAGGTTGTCAGAGCTTGTTGACAACCATAACCAGTTTATTTGTAAATGAAAGATTTTATCTCTGCATCTGTGATCAGTGATTCGAACCATAAGTGGAGATTATACCTTTGACTAGAGATTTTCCTTCCGTCAATTTACTTTATATTTTTAATTTGAGCAATTAAATTAGACAGTTCCATATCAACTTCCCCCATTTTTATTTAATGTTACATTCATTCAAAATAAATTCCCAAGTCCCTGTGGATTCGACCCTGCTCGCTGCTATATTCGAATTTTGTCTTTCACGTAATTAATACACTTTGGTATATCGGATCAAGCAAACTCTGGCACCAGGGTGAAGCTAGTAACCCATTGCACAGCCTAAGTCCCTGCTCCAGTACCATAGTGGACTTAATTCGTGACTTAAGAGTAGGAATTTTATTTTTGCTGGTTTGACACCCAACAAATTTTGGCGCCGTTGCCGGGGACTTGGTGTCAAAATAAATTTATTTTCTTTGAATTATATTTTCTTTGTTTATTTTTTATTTTTATTTTTATTGTTACTGGTTTATGCCTAGATCTTCTCGTACAGGTGAACTGCAATATAATCCTGAGATAGAGAAAACTGCTCGTGCATTGAGAAAAGCAACAAGAGAACGAGCAGAGGCATCCTCCTCATCTACTGGACATAATTCAGTAGTAGATTTTGTGGATTCATTTAGTGAGACGGAAGAGATAGATAGCACCATGGCTAATGAACGGACATTGAGAGAATTGGCTGCACCAGATTTAAATCAACAGCCTCTATGCATTACTTATCCTACATTAGAGGTTGCATTTGAGTTAAAATCTGGACTAATCCATTTACTTCCTTCTTTTCATGGCTTACCAGGTGAAGATCCCCACAAGCATCTCAAAGAATTCCATGTGGTTTGCTCGACAATGAAACCTCAGGGAGTCACAGAGGAGCAAATTAAATTAAGAGCCTTTCCATTTTCCTTAGCCGATAAAGCTAAGGATTGGCTCTATTATCTGCCCTCTGGGTCAATATCCACATGGACAGACATGAAGAAGCATTTTCTAGAAAAATTCTTTCCTGCATCCCGAGCTGCAAGCATTAGGAAAGACATCTGTGGAATTCGACAATTCAATGGAGAGACTCTACATGAATATTGGGAAAGATTCAAGCAACTATGTGCTAGTTGTCCTCATCATCAAATTCCTGACCAACTCCTCATCCAGTATTTTTATGAGGGTCTGTCCCAAACTGACAGAAGAATTATTGATGCTGCCAGTGGGGGCTCCTTAGTGAATAAAACACCCACGGAGGCAAGAAATTTGATATCGAGTATGGCTGCAAATGCTCAACAATTTGGAGACAGGCAGGATAACACGACTCGTAGAGTCAATGAGGTAAGTAATTCTACAATAGAGCAAAGATTAGATTGTCTAACTTCTTTGGTTGAAAAGTTAGCTATAGGACAAATGCAGCAATTGAAAACATGTGGAATCTGCTATGGTTCGAGTCATCCAACAGATATGTGCCCCACACTCCAAGATGATTCGACTGAGCAGGCTAATGCAGTTGGATTTCCAGGACCACCTCAGAGACGGTATGATCCCTATGCAAACACCTATAATCCAGGATGGAGGGATCATCCTAATTTTAATTATGCAGTAAGGCCACCAGGATTTTCACATCAGTCACAATATCAACCTAGACCTCAACTTTCACAGCAACAACCTGCTCCTAAATCAGGTATGTCACTTGAGGATATTGTGAAATCTTTGGCTACTAACACTCAACAATTTCAACAGGAGACGAAAACTAGCATTCATAATTTGGAGAATCAAATGAGCCAGTTAGCTTCCACAGTCAATAGATTGGAATCCCAATTATCTGGAAAGCTACCTTCGCAGACAATTGTCAACCCCAAGCAAAATGCTAGTGCCATCACATTAAGAAGTGGCAAAGAGTTGCCTGAGCCGAGCAAGAAAATTTCTGAACAAGCAATCGAGGAAGAGCTCGAAAAAGAGGGGAATGTGTCTCAACCTAGAGCCTTGGAACAACCAGATTTTGGAGAAAAATCAACACAAGTGGTTACACCTCCGCCTCCATTTCCTAGTCGACTGGCAAAGTCCAAAAAGCAAGAGCACGAACAGGAGATTTTGGACACTTTTCGAAAAGTTGAGGTAAATATCCCTCTTTTAGATGCAATTAAGCAAATTCCTAGATATGCTAAATTTTTGAAGGAATTATGCACTGGTAAGAAAAAGTTGAAAGGAAACGAGAAAGTGCATATGGGAGAAAATGTTTCGGCAGTTTTGCAGAAAAAATTGCCTCCTAAATGCAAGGACCCAGGTATGTTTACTGTCCCTTGCAAAATAGGTAATATTAAAATTGAAAAAGCTATGTTGGATTTGGGTGCTTCGATAAATGTTATGCCTCGTTCTATTTATAATTTGATGAACATTAGGCCTTTAAAAGAGACGGGCGTAATAATTCAACTGGCTGATCGATCAAATGCCTATCCTGATGGAGTTTTGGAGGATATTTTAGTGCAAATTGATAATTTGATTTTTCCTGCAGATTTTTATGTGCTTGATATGGAGGATGATAATTCTAATTCATCTCCAATACTGTTAGGGAGACCATTTTTGAAAACTGCTAGAACAAAAATTGATGTTTTCACTGGCACATTGACTATGGAATTTGATGGTGATGTTATTAAATTTAATATTTATGATGCCATGAAATATCCTGGTGAATCTCATTCAATTTTTGTTATAGATGTAATTGATTCTTTAGCGCAGCAAAATTTTGAATTTAATAATGACGATGCGTTGAAGGTTGCTATTTCTACTGGTCTCTGTCAGGAAAATTTGCAAAAGATAAAAGGGAAGTTTGTTTTTCCTTTTGAATTGCAGGAAGTTATTTTTGAATTGAATTCTCTTTGTCCAGAATTTTCCAATGTGTCTTACTTGGAATTACCTCTGTCTCATTCACAGCTTTTGCCATCTATTGTGCAAGCCCCGAAGGTGGAATTAAAGCAGTTACCGGATAATTTAAAGTATGCATTCTTGGGAGATGGAGATACACTCCCAGTAATAATTTCCAGTAAATTGACTGCTTTAGAGGAAGAAAAACTAATTCGGGTGTTGAAGGACCACAAGGAGGCAATAGGATGGACAGTGGCTGACATAAAAGGATTAAGTCCAGCCACTTGCATGCATCGCATCTTGTTAGAAGATGGTGCTAAGCCTTCGAGAGAGGCTCAACGGAGATTGAACCCACCAATGATGGAGGTAGTGAAGAAAGAAGTTTTAAAACTTCTTGACACAGGTATAATCTATCCCATTTCGGATAGTAAGTGGGTAAGTCCTGTTCAAGTAGTTCCTAAAAAGACAGGAATTACTGTTATTGAAAATCCTAAAGGTGAGTTAGTGCCCACTCGAGTTCAAAATGGGTGGAGAGTTTGTACCGATTTTAGAAAATTAAATGCATTAACTCGTAAAGATCATTTTCCATTGCCTTTTATTGATCAGATGTTGGAAAGGTTGGCAGGAAAATCTCATTATTGCTGTCTTGATGGTTTTTCAGGTTTTCTACAAATTCCAGTGGCGCCTGAAGATCAAGAGAAAACCACATTTACTTGCCCTTTTGGTACATTTGCCTATAGACGAATGCCTTTTGGTCTTTGTAATGCGCCTGCTACATTCCAAAGGTGTATGGTTAGTATATTTTCTGATTATGTGGAGAATATCATAGAAGTGTTTATGGATGATTTTACTGTCTATGGTAATTCTTTTGATGAATGTTTAACTAACCTCACAAAAATTCTTAAAAGGTGCATTGAGACTAATCTTGTTTTAAATTATGAGAAATGCCATTTTATGGTGGACCAAGGCATAATTTTAGGCCATGTGGTATCTGCAAAAGGAATTGAGGTAGATAAGGCTAAGGTAGAAATTATCAAATGTTTACCTTACCCTGCAAGTGTGCGGGAAGTTCGCTCTTTTCTTGGCCATGCAGGTTTTTATAGGCGTTTCATCAAAGATTTTTCAAAGATATCCCATCCTCTATGCAAATTACTTCAAAAGGATGTGGTATTTCATTTTGATGATAATTGCAAGAGTGCATTTGACACGCTCAAGGGATCATTGACTTCAGCACCAGTGGTTCGACCACCAAACTGGAGTCTTCCTTTCGAGATAATGTGTGATGCCAGCAATTTTGCTGTTGGTGCAGTACTCGGCCAGAAAGAGGGCAGAGCTTCTTATGTCATTTATTATGCCTCGAGGACCTTGGATGGTGCCCAGTGCAATTATTCGACTACGGAAAAGGAGCTTTTAGCTATTGTTTTTGCTTTAGAAAAATTCCGTTCTTATTTACTTGGCACTAAAGTCATTATTTATTCTGACCATGCAGCTTTGAAATATTTGCTCAACAAGAAAGAGGCCAAACCACGACTTATAAGGTGGATTCTCCTATTGCAAGAATTTAATTTGGAAATTAAAGACAAAAGGGGTGCCGAAAATATGGTTGCTGATCATCTCAGTCGTTTGATCAATAGTGAAGGACCTGCTCCCTTGAAGGATAATTTTCCAGATGAGCATCTTTTTGTAGTTCAAAAGACAACTCCCTGGTATGTTGATTTAGTGAATTATCTGGTTACTAGAACGCTACCTAATGATTTGTCTAGAGCTCAAAAGGAAAAAATTAAAAGTGATGTTAAATATTATGTGTGGGATGAACCATACTTGTGGAAATATTGTTCTGATCAAATTATTCGCAGGTGTGTGTCTAAAGAAGAGGTTCCATCAATTTTATCTTTCTGTCACTCATATGCGTGTGGTGGACATTTTGGCCCTAAGCGAACTGCAAGAAAGGTTTTAGAGTGTGGTTTATTTTGGCCAACTTTTTTTAGTGATGCA
Source organism: Coffea eugenioides (assembly GCF_003713205.1). Classification (NCBI taxonomy): domain Eukaryota; kingdom Viridiplantae; phylum Streptophyta; class Magnoliopsida; order Gentianales; family Rubiaceae; genus Coffea; species Coffea eugenioides. The sequence continues at coordinate 16,471,149 of NC_040042.1, read as the reverse complement.
TACTTATTTTGTAAATCATGTGCAAATTGTCAAAAGACAGGTAATTTAAGCCATAGAGATCAAATGCCTCTTACTCCTATACTGGTTTGTGAAATTTTCGATATATGGGGTATAGATTTTATGGGTCCATTTCCTTCCTCTTTTGGTAATATGTATATATTACTTGCAGTTGATTATGTCTCAAAGTGGATAGAGGCTAAGGCAACTAGGACTGACAATGCTAAGGTTGTAGTTGATTTTATTAAATCTCATATTTTTGTCAGGTATGGCACCCCAAGAGCAATTATCAGTGACCGAGGGACACACTTCTGCAATCGAGTAATGGAAGCATTGTTGAAGAAATATGGCGTCACTCACCGGGTTTCTACGTCCTATCATCCGCAGACTAGTGGTCAAGCA
>NC_040042.1:16377331-16466250 GCF_003713205.1 Coffea eugenioides | reverse complement strand
GGGTGAGAGTAGCAAGAGAGAGGGTGGGTATCGGGGGAGTTTTTAGGTGACATCTTCCCCTCCCTCCGCCCGGAACATGCCCTGCTGCCAACCCAAATCTGGAAAAAGTCTATTTGATCGTTTTCTAATGCATGAGATGACTTGTCCTTTTTCTTTTTTGAAGAAAGATTTGATAGTAAATGGAGACGCACGCGGGGCACTGCGCAAAGGGGAACAAGATCGACACTATGAAACGCTAGGCCCATGAATATGACCCAATAATGGCAATAATCATAGCAACAAGCGCGCCCAAGCGCCAGTTTAGACCCACATTCCCGCCTTCTAACGCGAGTTTGAATTAAAAATGGAAGCCTTTTTTTTTTTGGGTTACAAAGGAAAGGGGCTATCCCTCTAGACAAGTACAAAACGTGGCATCGCTAACCCCTAGAATATCTGCTGCCAAAAAAAAAATAATAATTGGGAGCCTTTAATACTCCTCTTTTGTTGGTTCATTTTTGTCATGGCCTTCAATAAGGAATGTCGTCGTGATTCCGAGTTTTGAATTTTGCTCGATATGATGTTTGGCAATCTTGGTGACATTTCCATTGCTTTTCTTAGTAAGGATGTGAGGACGCTGGGATTTGGAACGAGATTTTCTTTTCCCCTATGCATGAATTCAAGGATCTTGGATATTATAATTCATATGCATTTCCTAAAATACCTTCCATAAAGTTTCGGCAAAATAGGATTGAGTTTTCATTTTCGAAATTATGTGTATTTACCTCTCATGATATTCGACTAAATTACATAATGAACCTTGTAATTTAATTAAATTATGATCAATTAAATCCTTAAATTCCAAATTGTTTGTCAAGTAGCCCTCACAAGTTAACAAGGGTTAGAATTTTGTTTGTATCAGCCATATTTAAACTTGATGGCCCAAAAAAGGGAAAAATGATGATTTTTCATCTCTAGTTTTTGGGGGTTTGAACCATTTTCGTCCCTAAAGTTTTATTGAAAACACATTTAGTCTCTGTATGTTCAATTTTCGATCAATTTAGGACTAAGCAAATAACCAATTTGGATGGAAGAAAGTTTGGTAAATGGCTTTTTTAGTCTCTCAACTTTTTATTTAAGAGTACCTTTAGTAATTGAATTTGTGTCTTACACCATTTACTCCTTTATAAGACCAAAGTAGTTCTTATTTCATTTCTTTCCATTATCGAATTTGATAGCGTTAGAGGGTAATATCAGGGATGGCAAATCGGGTCAGATTCGGGTTGGTGGGTCGGGTTGAGATTCGGGTATAACAGATAATCTATTGACCCGAACACAATCTGCCAATCCGAAACGGGTTAGGATACCTGATCCGAACCCGAAAATTTCGAGTTGGCGGGTCAACTCAAATGACCTGAAACATAATTTCAATTTATTAATTTACCACTATAGTTTCAACAGAATCAATTTTGTATAAGGCTAATTACATAATCAAGCAATAAAAATCTCGATAAAATAATCCCAAATCAGATCTGAAATAAATTAAAACATTGTAAAAGTATTTATCCCAAACCAGATCTAAAATAAATTAAGATACTATAAAAATAGAAAATAATGTAATATATCATTTGTCCAAATATAATAATTCCAACTTCACACAAGTTAAATAAATTCATTTATAATTAAGTGGTTAATGCCTTTGGGGAAATAAGAATAACTTAGTTTAGTTAGATAAATTATTTTTATATTTATTAAATTATTTTTAATTCATAAACGGGTTATCGGGTCAACCCGTGAGTGATCTGAATTCGACCTTTTTTCGGATTTATCAGGTTTGACCCGATTCTGACCCGAACTCGTGAAATCTTAACCCAAACCTGTTAATTTCGTGTTAGATTTATGTCGTGTTTTCAGGTCGTGTCAAAAATTGCCACCCTTAGAGGATATGAACAAAATTTCCATTATTATCTTTTAAAAAATATATATAATTTTTACTTATAATTGGGGGATAGCTGAGTTGAGTAAAAAGATGGAAGGGATTGTAAGTAGAAGATTTTTTATTCAAAACCTCTCATTTACTATATATATATATATATATATATATATATATATGATTTCTACTTTCTTATTATTTAATTGTAATTTCTTTACTACATAATCGTTTCCTCTTTTTAAAGAGAAAATAAAGAAACTATATAATTAAAAAATGGTGAGAATAATTGGAGAAAGTCGAAAAGAACATGAAGAAATTATGTAAAAAGTATAAAGAAACGAAAAGAAACTTAGTTGAAAAGCCATGAGGTGCCCTTGGATTTATTATCATTTTACCCCCTTAAACTATAGTATTGCTATTAGTATATGCCCTAATGTTATATTTTGGGTACTTTATATTCACAATTAAATTAGGTCAACATGTTAAAAGATTTTGGATGCAAGTACATTCCTTTCTTATATAATTATGGGTTAAATGCACTAATTCCCATGAACTTTGAACTTTGTTGTACTTTACCCCCTAAATTTCTTTAAGAGGAACTTAGCGCCCTTTTTTCACTTGTTGGAAAAAGGTGCCCCTGCTACAGTTTTTTGTTTTCTTCTTTTTTACTAGTTCCTTTTTTCTCCTTTTCTATTTATTTCTTTTATTTTATATTTTTTTTGTGCTTCTCTCATTCTAGTATTTCCTTCTCTTTCCTATTAGTATTAATAGTTGCATGCTTAATGATAAGGTATGATTTATAGTTATGTTATATATGTAAATCGTGAATTATTCATGCTTAACAGGAATGGAAACTACCTAATTTGGATATTTATTAGTTGTCGTGGGAAAAAATGCATGATCAAGTAGGAAAAGGATTGCAAATGCAGAAAAATGGAAGAAAGAGGGAAGTCCGGCACCATACTTAAGGCTTGATGTATCACAGAACTTCCACTGGAAAAAGGAACGAACTGAACGTGAACAATGTCCGGCGCCGGACATTACCTCAGATGTCATCAGATTTTCACTCCCACATGCCTTTCTTTCACTCTAAGAAACCTGTTCCTCTTGTGTTTCGACCAATAGTTTAGGAAGCTATAAATAGGAGTTATTCAGGATGTTTTTACATTTAGGCTAGTTTAGTTCATCTCTTTCCATAGCTTTCTTTGAGAGATCAAGATCAAGGTGCATGAGAATCGAGAAGAGGAGATTAGAGCAGGACCAACTGAGAAGTTCTTGTTACTCGATCTCATCTTTATCTTTATATGTACTCTTTGAATTCATGGTTTTATTTACAATTATGTTGAACTTATTTATTTCTAGGGTTAGAGTATTGTGAAGGGATTTCAATTATTTATCCTAGTTAAATTCTTGACTTTTGCCTTAATTTATCTATTTTGCTTTAATTATACATTTGTGCTTGATCACCATGGACGTACTTTTAGGGTTTGTATTGAATTGAGAGGAGATATACAACTATACACTAGATATATAAACACAATTAGCCTGATCAAGAGAATAGGTTAGGGTTTATATGACGTAATTGAAATCATCCAACATTTTTAAGGGTTCAATTAAACACTTATAATCTCGAGAGAGATGTGAGAATTGATTGGGTACAGTTTAGATATATCAAAAAATAATTTAAAGTACCTTTGCATGATACGTTTAACTCAAATTTCAAACAAAAATCTAAACCCTAGTTTCTTGCCTATTGTTTTCTCAACAACTACTTCATTTGAATTGACTACTTATCTTATCCTTAATTAGTGATTAGAAATCCTTTGAACTTAAATTTCACTGTTTGCTAGAATAATTAAAGTAGAGAATTGACTAGTCCCTATGGTTTCGAGCCCTAGAACACTCTAAGTGAATTATTACTAGATCGACTTTATACACTTGCAGAATTTTTCAATCACTTAATATGTTAAATTTCTTCTCCTCATATTTTTCTTGCCGCAATTTTTTTGCATGTGAATTTTCACTATTAGTAATTAATGACAAACGATATGCCATGAGAAAATGTCATATCATTTTTACTATGAAAGCTATATAATCTATCAACTTAATTACCTAAACACATAGAAACAGTTTATAATATATAATTCTTTTTCTTTTAAAGTAAATTTTAAACAAACAATTATTTATCTTTATTTTTTTACTATGAAAGTTAGGAAATGATAATGGAACTCTCTTTTTGTTATTATTATAATTCCTAGAGACATTTTGACTGTGCAAATTAAACAAAAATGTCTGTATTATTCATTAAATTTTAAATAAATTACTTTTATGAAATAGTAATTATAATGAAAAGTATGGGCATTTTATCCTCTCAAATGAGGAAAATTTTCAAGAAGAGATTAACATATAGAGTGCCATTAATATTTCTCTTATTTTTATTTTATCGTTAATAATTGAGTAATTATAAGCTCTTATTTGTTTTAGATGTATTTAAATAATTTGAATACTGTACAAAATATGCTTTACACATAGCTAGCATATATTTGTGATTATTATTATTACTAAAAATTAAACATAAAAAGGATGCATAAAAAGGAATAAGTTCAATTACATTAATAGTAATATACAAATAAGGATAGTAATCGATGAAAGTAGCTATTCATAGGAGAGAAACATGACTAAGAAACAAAGTATAAAGGAACAAGGTAAAGAGAAAAGAACAAAAGAGAAAAATAATTAATATTTAAGGGATACTTTTGTTCTAAAATATCAAATAGAGGGTTTAGTACTTATAAATAAAGTTTAAGGGATAAACTGCATCTAGAAGTAAAGTCCCAAGGGATTTAGTGCATTTAGCCCTATAATTATTCAAAAATAAAAAATTTGGAATGGTCTTCTCCTCTTTTTTTAAACTCTTTTTATTGACAAAAAAACACAAAAGGTTCTAATATTCTTATTACTTTAAAATCATTTCTTATTCTCCTACCTAACACCTGCCTCTAACTTCAATGACCTTCGACTACCATTGCTCTATTTCTATAAGTGGTGAAGGAAGTGAAGGTGGAAAGGGTGGTTAGAATTAGAGTTGGGTGGTAGGTAGAAGTGTAAGGATTGATTTCAAAGAGGTGATAGTGTTGGATTTTCCATTATTTTCTTTCTCTCTAAAATGAGTTTTCTCTATCCGTGTGTACAATCTCTTATTCTTTTCCTTTGATATTAAGAGTATTGAGAAAGAAAAAGAAGAAGAACCCTTTGGATTTTATTTTCTTCATACTACCAGAATGAAAGAAAAAGGAAAAGAACATTCCAACTTTTAGTTATACATGAGAAGGAGGTTATTTTATCCAAAATTTTCAACCTACTAAGTTGACTTTGATGGTAAAGTGCCTAAAATCACATCAGGAGTTAAATTGAAAAAACCCTTTTTAAATTATATTAGAGAGAAGTACTTGTTCAAAAATTTTCAACATGCTGAATTAGCTTAAAAGTTGAGGTAAAGTGCCAAAAAAAATAACATTAAAGGACAAGTAATAATAGCACTATAGTTTAAGAGAAAAAAGTGATAACACCGTACTATTTTTCTTCTTTTGAAGGAGAATATTTGAAGCTTTAGTCATACTCTTTTAACACTGCCAAGTTTCTAGAAAGAAGAAGTAAAATAAGGATTACTTTGGTGTTATAAAAAAAGTAAGAGAACTAAATAAGATAATATGAAAGATTGTTGACAAGAAAAAATAAAGAAATTCTATATAGAAGAAAATGGCAAAAATAGTTTAAGAAAGTAAAAAATTGATTAGAAAAAAGTAGTGATTTTTTTTCTTGAAAAAGAACAATTTAAACTTTGGTCATTACCCTATAACACTACCGATTTTAGTGGTGGAAGGAAGTAAAATAAGAACTACTTTGGTGGTGAAACAAAAGTAAAGGACAAAACAGGATAAAATAAAAGATAAGGGACTAATGATACTTTAGATAAAAAGTTGGAGGAATCAATGAGCTATTTGCAAACTATTTTCACAAATTGGTTAATTTGCTGTCCGTTGTACTAAATTGATCGAAGATTGAAATTGTAGGGGCTAAATGCAATGAAATTTTAGGAATGCAAATGGTTTAACTCTCAAACATTAAGGACAAAAAGTATTGTTTGCCTCTTCCCCACTCTCTCCTAAAAAAATCAACTTAAAAATTTATTTAACTAGAGTTATGTCCCTACGTCCCTTAATATTTGTATAAATTTGCACAACAAATACTATAGTTTGTCCCACCACCGAAAAAAAAAAACACTTACTAAGTGATTTAGTTAGAGTTACGTCCATTAATGTTCTTCCAGATTAGCAAAACAAATATTATAGTTTGTCCATATCACAGTCCAACCTCTTTTCTTTGCTTTCTTTTGTTATACCTCTCAATTCTCCACGCACCTTTTCCATTCCCAACTGTCAGATTCAGGTTTCGAACCATAAACCTTGCAGAGGCAAGCACTTTAAGAGTCGATCTTTCTTGCTATTCCCTTCAATTCTTTTCAGATGTATCTCTTATTTGTAATTCTACATTAAGCTTTTCTTTTTGAATAATTTCAGCTAATAGTGCCTAATTTTAGTTAGAGTTAAAATTAGTGCACTTTTTTTTTTCTTGTTAATCAAATCTACCACGCTATGTATTACAGTCACAAGTGACCAACAAAAGATTCCACCTATACATTCAAAATGTTAAGGTGCAAATGCTTCTTGTAGAAAGAATAAGACAACTTTCTTAGTTTTCCTCTTCTGTAGTTAAATTCTTATATATATAGCAGATTGCTAGTGCCATCAATAGAACTAAAATATTAACTTGGAATACTTTCACTATTATGGAGGACCAAATTGAGATGTTTTTTAGTTTGAGAGATGCAACAAAAAATTTTCTATTTTTAGGGACCAAAGTAAGATTTTTTCAGTTTGAGGGACCAAATTGAATTGTTTTATTACTTCAAATTTGTACCTAGGTCGTAAATTTTGATGAGCTTAACTTCGTCATAAACTTGAGTTTTTCATGCTAATGCACGTGCTAACGTTGATGTGACTATCTGTAGAATTAGAATAGTATGTGAGGAGGGTATTTCCAACTCGGCTAGAGCTGTTCCGACTGCTTCGGCCTTTCACCATCGGGCCTTGACTTCGGCCCAGTTACTGCCTCGGCCAAGGCTTTCCCTCAGCAAGCCGAAGTCAAGTATAATGACCTTGGCAACCGGAGTTGTGGAACATGGTCTCTGACACCTCTGACACTTCTGATAAAGCTGGCCTGACATGCGCCGCCTGACACACGACTGTTCCGGCGCACCTTTTCGCAGAGTCCATTAAGTCACCTTGATACACTGACCCTGCCGGATCTCTAGGGACCTGTGCAAGCAGTCCCTCTCTCCTATCTGACTTCTATAAATACTCAACACCTCTACTAAAAAGAAGAGGACGAATCTTCTGGTAAAGCATACTAGTCTTCTCTACACTTAAATTACCCTTTCACTACCGAACTGACTTAAGCTTCGGAGTTATACCGGGGACTTTAGTCCCTCTTACAATTTAAACAGGTGACCTCGTCCGAGAGAACCACCCAAGATAAAAGGTCTTCTCCAGCTCGGGTGACTCACTCCAGCAAGACGAAAATAACCTCTTCAATTGGCGCCGTCTGTGGGAACGCAAAGACATCAGAGAATGAAGCCTACGCGTTCTAGGAGCAGGAAAGCTCTCACTATTGGGGCTGAGCAGAGCAATGCAGCTCCGCGAGAAAATATTTCCGAAGGGCCGGAGTCCCCAAGGAACCAGCCCGCAAACGAAGAAGCCATAACCCGTATGGCCGAGTTTGTGACCGAGAACCCTAACATTTTCGAGGAGTTAGGGAGGTATCTTAAGAAACAAGGCAAGCAAAAGGCCGAGTCCTCTAAAAGGAAATCGGATGGATCCCCTGAAGTTTCGTCCGAAGAAGAATCCGATGGGAGGCGCTTGAGCCGAAGTGCCTCGAAGAAAGCATTCTCCAAAGCTACTTCTAAGGTAGCCTCCCTGACCAGGTCTTTGTCAAAAGGGCTCTTGGGCCGACGACCTGAGGAACCTCGACCCTCGGAGAGAGCTGGGGTGGATTACCAGAGGGCTCCACCCTTTACGGATGACATCAACGAGGGGACATTCATGCCTTCATCTCGGCCTTCCGCCTATACTGCATCCCTGATCCCGTCATATGCCGGGCTTTTCCGGTATTCCTCCAGGGGACAGCTCGAAAAAGGTTCTGGGGTCTAGAACCTAGGAGCATTTCAACCCTGGGGGAATTAGTGGAGAAATTTCTTCACCGTTTTGTCTCCTCCCGACCGACGACCCGAACCTCAGCTTATCTGCTGAATATGCAGCAGAACTCGGGGGAATCACTTCGATCGTATGTCCAGAGGTTCCACGAAGAAAGCGTGCAGATACCTAACCCTAATGAGCAGGTCACCATTGCCGCTTTCACCCATGGGCTCGTTGCCGGGGTATTCAACACGGGAATCCACAAGAAGTATCCCCGTTCACTCCACGAATTGTGGTTGAAGGTCGAGAAGGGCATCCAGGCCGAAGACCTCAACCGCATGAAGAAGGAGGTCCAAGCCGCTCGCCCGAAGATAGACCCCAGGAAGGGGAAAGATCTTGGCCGAAGTGAAGTGGGCTCAGGGAGTGCCTTCCAAAGTCCTAGCCGAGACCGCCGTAGCGTTTTCGACAGGATTTCCAAGGGGAAGCCACCCATCCCTGAGTCCGACTTAACCCCCCTGAACACCACCCGGTCCCGAGTGTTGTCTGTGATGGAGCAGAACAGTCTCGGGAAGGCCCCTCCCAAGATGTATAGCAGCAGGGATAAGAGGAATCCGAACCTCTACTGCCTGTATCACCGGGACACCGGCCACGAAACCGAGGACTGCAACGACCTCAAAAGGGAAATCGAGAATCTCATCAGACAGGGACACCTGAAGCAGTTCGTCCGCCGAGGTGGAGGCCAACCTCGTAATGAACCTCGACGTGACCACCGGGGTGATCAACGCCGAGACGAAAGGCGGACATCAAGAAGCAGTTGTAGGCCCCCGGAGGATCTTAGGGAGACAAAAATGCCTCCCCGAGACGGATCCTCAGGTCACGGGCTAGGGTATGGATCCAACATAGCCGGGGTCATCAATACAATTGCCGGAGGTCCGACGGGAGGAGACAGTCAGAACTCCCGGAAAAGGACCTACAGGCAAATCAACCCGGATCAGGCCGAGGCAAGTTCTCGCCTATCCGAGGTGATCACTTACGGGCCTAGTGATCCCGTCCCGGCTGCCTCCAGTAGTCATGAGGCCTTGGTGATTGAAATCCTCACCAATAACTACATCGTGAAAAAGGTCTACATTGACCCGGGGAGCTCAGTTGACGTCATGTACCTCCGTACCTTTGAGAGTCTTAAACTGGCCAGGGAGAGCATGACCCCGGTAAGGACCCCCCTTGTCGGGTTCGGGGGACACATTGTGCACCCCGAAGGGATGGTGACTTTGACAGTGACTGTAGGGCGTCACCCCCGCTGCAGAACCATCCCCGTCAACTTCGCAGTAGTCAAGGCTGACTCCCCATACAACTTGCTACTCGGCCGACCTACACTTAATGCTTTGCGGGCAGTATACTCCACCTATCACCTAAGTTTTAAGTTTCCTACTCCTGCGGGAGTGGCCGAGGTCAATAGTGAAGTCAGCGCTGCCCGAGAATGTTACCTCGCCACTCTCCAAGCAGCCTCCCCATCAATCCCCGGGGCACGGCCCGAGAAGAGGTCAAATATCCTCACAATAGATAGCATTGATCCTCAGCAAGCTGAGAAGATCCCAAGGCTGGAGACTGGGGATGAGGTGGAAGAGTTCCCTCTGGACCCCACGAAGCCTGATCAGACAGTTCGCGTTGGTACCCGACTGCCCGGTCCTGTTAAAAGAGGTATGGTAGACCTCCTCAGAGAGTACTGGGACGTCTTCGCTTGGGCCGCAGAGGAGGTTCAAGGAGTCCCGCATCACCTCATGGTACATGAGTTGAACGTCGATCCCCAAGTCCGCCCGATCAAACAAAAAAGAAGGCACCTCGGCCCTGAGCGCAGCCGAGTTGTGGGCGAAGAGATAGATAAGCTCCTCCCCGCCAAGATCATCCGGGAGGTCCAGTATCCGACCTGGTTATCCAACCCGGTCATGGTAAAAAAGGACACCGGGGCCTGGAGAATGTGCGTTGACTTCACCGACCTCAACAAGGCCTGTCCCAAGGATTGCTACCCATTACCCAAAGTCGACACCTTGGTAGACTTGGCAATGGGCTATGAAATCCTCTGCTTTTTTTATGCCTTCAAAGGATATCACCAGATCGGGATGAGTCCGGAGGATCAGGAGAAAACCGCCTTCTACACTGACAAAGGCACATATTGTTACACCACCATGCCTTTCAGACTGAAGAACGCCGGGGCCACGTATCAACGCTTGGTTAACCAAGCTTTTAAATGTCAAATAGGCCGGACTGTCGAGGCCTATGTGGATGATATTCTTCTTAAAAGCCAGACAACTTCCGCATTTCTTGCCGACCTGAAAGAAGTCCTGGAAGTCCTTCAGGAGACACGAATGATGCTGAACCCCAAGAAATGTGTTCTCGGGGTCACTTCGGAAAAGTTCCTGGGTTACCTCGTCTCTAGGCGGGGTATTGAAGCAAATCCGGACAAGGTGAGGGCAATCCAAGAAATGTCTCCACCACGGTACGTCCGCGACGTCCAGAGGCTGACGGGGCGGTTGGCAGCCCTGAACCGGTTTTTATCACAGTCCGCCTCCAAGGCACTGCCATTTTTCAAAGTTCTCAAGAAAGCTGATAAATTTTCCTGGACGGAAGTGTGTCAACAGGCGTTTGAGCAGTTGAAGGATTACCTCAACCACCTCCCAACACTCACCTCACCTCGTCCAGGGGACAGGTTATTCTTGTACCTGTCTGCTGCAGCTGAAGCCGTAAGTGTCGTACTGATAAGGGAGGAAGGTGTCCAAACACCTGTTTATTATGTCAGCCGAGTCCTCCGAGGTCCGGAGACCAGGTACACTCAGGCGGAGAAACTTGTGCTGGCCTTAATCCATGCAGCTCGTAGACTTAAGCCCTACTTCTTGGCCCATCACGTCTGCCTAAGGACAGACCAACCACTTCGGCAGGTCCTATCGCGGGCGGAGGCCTCTGGACGCCTCACCAAGTGGGCCATCGAGCTGGGAGAATACGACTTATCTTATGAGCCTCGCACGGCAATTAAAGCCCAGGCTCTCGCGGATTTCCTTGCCGAGCTTACTTTTGAGGAAGTGAATGAGACCATCCCGGCTACAACCCAGGCTGTCACCTCGTCCGACGCCGAGCCCCAACGATGGACCTTGCATGTGGATGGTTCATCCAATAGTGAGGGTAGTGGAGCCGGCCTGCTCCTCGAAGATCCCCAAGGAGAAATTTGCTCGTATGCCTTGAGGTTTGATTTCGCAGCCTCAAATAATGAAGCCGAATACGAAGCTGTCATTGCCGGCTTACAACTAGCTCGAAAGCTCGGGGCCGCGCATATCTTGGTCTACAGTGACTCCCAACTCGTTGTGTGCCAGATACTAGGTGAATACGAGGCCAGGGATGAGGTGATGCATCGGTACCTCTCCAAGGTTCTCCAGTTGGCGACACACTTCGAGTCTTTTGCAATCCAAAGAATACCGCGGTCACAAAACAGAAGGGCTGACGCCCTCTCCCGGCTTGCTTCTACCTCTTTCTCCGATCTGAACAAGACAGTTCTCGTAGAAGTTCTGGCTGAGCCAGGATATCTAGCTGAGGTCGTGTACCCCGTCTACTCTGGTGACACTTGGATGGGGCCCCTGACTCGATACCTCAGCCGGGGTGAGCTCCCCGAAGACCGAGTTGAATCACGGAAGCTTCAACGAAAAGCAGCTCGGTACACCCTCCGGCAAGGCCTCTTGTATAAGAAGTCCTACCTCGGCCCCTGGTTACGGTGTATCACCCCGGAAGAAGACGAAAGAATCCTCGAAGACATCCATGAGGGACTCTGTGGTGCCCACGTCGGCTTCAGGATGCTTGTGAAAAAAGCTTTGCTTCTCGGGTACTTTTGGCCCACCATGAGGGTAGATGCCCAGGTCATGGTTCTTTGTTGCCCTTCCTGTCAACACCATGCCTCTGAGCACCACCAACTGACTAACCTTATGATCCCCATCACCTCGCCATGGCCATTCGAGCAATGGGGGACTGACATAATCGGTCCATTCCCCAGAGCCCCAGGCAACTATGCCTACGTGGTGGTGGCAGTGGACTATTTCACAAAATGGGTCGAGGCAGAGCCCCTGAGAAGCATCACTGGAATAGCTGTTCAAAAATTTTTCTGGAAAAACGTGGTCTGTCGCTTCGGATTACCTCGAGTTGTGATCTCGGATAACGGAAGGCAGTTCGCTGATAATCCTTTCAAGGCGTGGTGCGAGAACTTGGGGATCAAGCAACACTTCACCTCGGTGAGACACCCTCAGGCGAATGGACAAGCCGAAAATTTCAACCGAACTCTCCTCCATGGCCTCAAGACCAGGCTTCACCGGGCTGGATCATCGTGGATGGAAGAGCTCCCCAGCGTGCTGTGGTCCTACCGGACTACGCCGAGGTCAGCGACTCAAGAAACGCAGTTTTCCCTAACTTATGGGTCCGAGGCTGTCGTTCCAGCCGAGTTTATCACTCCCAACCCGCGAATGGCTGCGTATGCTGCTGAAGTCAATGAAGAGGAACGGCGAGTTGACCTCGACCTCGCCGAAGAGAAGCGTGATATGGCTGCGGCCAAAGTTGCTATTTACAAAAATATCCTAGCTGGTTATTACAATGCTCGGGTCAAACATTTAAAGTTCAATTCGGGAGACCTTGTGCTCCGGAAGAACTCGGTTAGCCGAGCTGAACCTCAGGGAAAACTCAATCCAAAGTGGGAAGGACCATATCGTGTTGTTGAGTCCAGCCAAAACGGATATTGTAAATTGGCATACTGAGATGGATCTCGGGTACCCCGAACTTGGCATGCTGAAAATCTTAAATTATATTACCCTTGAAGGGTACGTGTTCTTTCTATCCACTTCTTCCAGTTATTTCTCACTTATTCTCATTCCAGTACAAGTAAAAAATAAGGGGACAAAGCAGTAACCAAAAAGGAAACAGAAATATGCAAGAACAAAAAGCCAATTTTATTTAAACACGAGAAGCAAAAGACCGAGGTTATTTATGACCTCGGCCCCTAGAGTACAAAAGTTAAATGCCGAGGTCGTATATGACCTCGGCCCTCTGTTACAAAACACGAGTGCTTCTAAGCACCTCCTGCCCCGGGGTCCTGATTCCCCAGGGTCTCTCCGCCTGCCTCGGCATCCTGCTGTCCGTCATCCTGCTGTTCTTCCTCTCCTCCACCGGCCTGGTCCCCTTCGGCACTGTCACCATCAGGCTCGAACTCTTGGAGCCATTTGTTGAATTCAGCTCGGATTTCGGCCAGGTCCTTTCCAGCCTGGATGCCCTCACCCACGCGGTCGCATAGTTCCTTGGCATCCTCGTTGTAGTGCGAGGCACTCTGAAGGAACTCCAGTTGCTCAGGGGAAAGGAAGGATGCCGCATCATTAATGGCCGACGTGTAGCCGAACATGAAGCTCGGCCGAGTTAGCTCGCCGAGATCACGAATGAAAGACTCTGACTTCCGGAATGCTTCCACGGCGGTGGCCCCGGCTGTGTCAATTGCCACCTTGGATGACTGCTCTTCCTGAGCTCTCTTTTCCCTCTCCTCATCAAGAGCAGTTATGAGCGAGGTGTTCGCGACCTCGGCCTTCTTCTTCGCCGCCTCGGCCTTGTCACGTCCCAGCTCGGCGGCCTTTAGTTTCCCCTCCAGGTCGGCGATCTTCTTCTGGAGCTCGGCAGGTGATTCATAAGTCTCTAGGAAATGACCAAAGCGTTGGTACATCTCAGCAAGGAACGCCGTGGTGGAAGCCCAAGAAACCGAGGCGCCCTGCATCAGCTCGGCCGGATTGAGTTTTCTGGTGTAAGTATTGTCCCGTGGCAGGACTGAATTCACCAGGAGCTCGTGCGCGACTTGTGGATTCTTGCAGCGGTCATTAACATTAACCGACCACTCCGGGCAAAATTGTGCTCCGGAGTGCCTCTTATCCTCCCCGGCCGCTATAGAGGGCACGTGGTGGAGGTTGAACAATGAGGACCCCGTAATGGGGTTATCCTGGACGACGGTCGCACCTCGACCCCGCCCCCGAGGTGGAGAGGCTAGTGTCACTCCGTGGGAAGGGACTCCCACCGGGATGGATGAAGCCCTGGATCTCCCACGCGTGCCTGAGGTGTGCAACCCTTCGCCTATGATCACCACGGCAGGTTCGCGAGTGCCTGCCGCCGCAGTGGTCTTTTGAGCCGGCCTGGAAGAGGACTCACCAGCGTCATTGCGCTTTTTTGCTGGCCTCTTTGCCACCTCGACCTCTCCCGAGGTAATCAGGTCGGAAACCTTCATTACTGCAAAGCACGAAATGAAGTTAGTTAGAATTCAAGGAAAACGAACAAGAAAGTGAGAAATGGAAAAGTACAAGGTATGTGAAGCCTAGTGGAGATGAGGACGAGATGGTCCGAGCTGATCAAGGCTCGGCTGAGCTCGCCCTTCACGAGCACTCTTTCAGGGAAGTCCCAACAGTTAATCTTTAGGCCCGACCCCGTCAACTTTTGGAAGTTGCGTTCTTCCAATTTGCCCGGGGAGGTTTCTTTGACTGAAGTGGGAGGTCTCCACCAGAATCCCCTGGGGAAGTTCTCAGCCGGGACGAAGAAAAAGTTATTCTTCCACTCCTTTATTGAGCTCGGGGCATCATATACCAACTTTGGAACCTTGTTCCCGAAGTAGAACCACCCCTTCTCGCTCCCACTGTTCTTAAGTGAATAACAACGGCGGAAGAGGTTGACGTTCGGCTCTATCTCTTGATGTCGGCAGAGTAGCTGGAAGCCGACGAGGATGCGAATTGCATTTGGGGTGAGCTGAGTAATCCTCACCCCCCAGTACCTCAGGCAGTCTCGAAGAAACCTCGTAGTTGGCACCCTGAGCCCGGCCTACAACTGTTCTATGTAGATGGCTACCTTACCCTTTGGGGGCAGGGCGGCGGACTGATGTGGGCGCGGCAGGTAAATACTGTACTCCCTCCTCCACGGATACTTGCGGATCACCTCGGCTATGGAAGCTTGGTCCACCGCACTGATGAAGGCCGGTATCTGGCCATAATTTAGCGTGGCCACGTTTGGAGGAATGGAGGGCTCCTGTACACCTACGTCCCTAGGGACTTCATTCCCGAGGTCATCATTGTACAAGACCTCGGGCTCGACCTCAATCTCTTCGGCCTGCTCTTCCGGAGACTCAACTCGGCGGGATGCCTCCGCACCTCCTCCCCGGGCTCGATCAGACGCTTCCCCACCTCCTTCCTCGGCGTTGGAGGTCGTTCTCTCCTCGGAAGGGTCGGGCCTCTCTGCCTCGGTGAAGTCAGGCCTCACCGTCTCTTTGAATGTGCGAGTTGTTCTAGCCATTAATACAAAGAGAAGAAGTGAACTTACTTAGGGAATGCAGAAAGAAGTTGCTGGAGAAGATGTGGTTCAGAAAGACTGCCGAAGTGAAAAAGCGGAAAGACGGAGCTCTGAGGTGATTTCAAATTTTGGTAAAGAATGAAACGGTGAAAAGAAACCCCTATTTATAGGCCACAGGAGGGAACCGAAGAGACGCGATCTTTGGGATTCCCTAAAGCTCTTTCTCTCCCCTCATTAATGAAGGTGCTGTTCACCTGACAATCGATCGTATTGATCCGACGTTAAAGCTGCCAGCCCCCGTTTCACCTTCCCCCAGTCACATCTATACAGTCATGACGTGTCCTTGCCATGTTCTGTGTTCCACACGCGCGTCAGCCTCGGGAAGTGATGACCTCGGGGGACCACGACCTCGCCCTTCCCAAGGCTTGGGGGGCTTAGTGAGGAGGGTATTTCCAGCTCGGCTAGAGCTGTTCCGACTGCTTCGGCCTCCCACCATCGGGCCTTGACTTCGGCCCAGTTATTGCCTCGGCCAAGGCTTTCCCTCAGCAAGCCGTAGTCAAGTATGATGACCTGGCAACCGGAGTTATGAAACATGGTCTCTGACACCTCTGACACTTCTGATAAAGCTGCCCTGACATGCGCCGCCTGACACACGACTGTTCCGGCGCACCTTTCCGCAGAGTCCATCAAGTCATCTTGATACGCTGACCCTGCCAGATCTTTAGGGACCCGTGCAAGCAGTCCCTCTCTCCTATCTGACTTCTATAAATACTCAGCACCTCTACTGAGAAAGGGGAGGGCCAAATTTCTGGTAAAGGCATCCTAGTCTTCTCTATACTTATTACTCTTTCACTCCCGAACTGACTTAAGTTTCGGAGTTACACCGGGGACTTTAGTCCCTCCTACAATTTAAGCAGGTTACCTCATCTGAGATAACCACTCAGGATAAGAGGTCTTCTCCAGCTCGGGTGACTCACTCCAGCAGGACAAAAACGACCTCCTCAGTATGCATACTGCTATTTAGGATGTTCTTTTTGAATTTTCATTTTCAAAGTGTTTAAGATCATTCTGTTAGAGAATCTCTTATGGTATTTACATGCGGTATCAAATATGATACAATGAATTAAAAAAGCTCATATCTATTTTTCACAGTTTATAATTGCTTCATCAGTACATTCTTTTCATTTTTTCATATTTTTTAATATGAGAGGAGCAGAATTTAAGAAATGAAAAGGGAAAAGATGACATTTGAACTAAAAATTTAAATTTTTGGATTGCCTCAACTTTAGGTAGTAGACAAGGCTTCCTTAACTTTATCACTGTATTCCTCGGTTCCACTAATATCGACCAATAGGCAAGGCTTCCTTTGCCTTGGTTCTACTCATAATATAATTTTATTTTTTCCAATATCATTTTTTTCAAAAACAGTATCTTTACACTAAATTCCTATAAACTTTGAAAAAAACTTAAAAATAATATTCATGAGTTTAACATTATTGTTAAAATTGCCATGGTAAATTTAAGTTTAGTTCAACATGAACTTTACATTAAGAAAATGGTCTGATACAATAGGCAGTAAATTTTTTACTATTTTGGCACTAGGTGCTGACTACAATTGTATAAACTTTTTAATGTATAGGCACACATTTAAAACAGTTGAATTTGAAATTATTTGCTAGGATCCTGGTTGGACATATCTACAACCTTCAATAAATTAACTAGAACTCAGCAAATTCTAATGTTGAAAGTATGTGCTACACTAAATTCCTTCAAAAACCACCAACCTTTGGGCTGGTGGCCACCACCTAGCTTGGTGGGGTGCCTTGCCTCCCACCAAAAATGCCACATTTAAGTGGTTTGCTTTAAAAAATCCAGGCGGGTGTGTTGTGCACCCGTTTGGTCCGGTGGTGGTTCAGTCCCCTCCGAGTTATTCCTGGACCTCCTTAGGTCCGCCCCCTCTCCCTTAGTGTAGAATAGATTAGGTTATACAACTGTTGTCGTCTCCAAAAAAAAAAAAACTAAATTCCTTCAAACGATGTTTTACACTAAAATTATTGCATTGTTACATTTTAAACAAATTTATTGTTCCAGCTTCATTTTTCAAAAACTATCTCACACACTTAAATTTTTTTAAAACTTTTTATATGACTTAAAAATAGAATGGTCTTTTGAGTTTTAACATAATTTTGTTGAATTGTCATGATAAAAATTAAATTTAGTTAGAAACATAAACTTTAAGGGTTTTTCTAACGGGTGTCTAATGAGCACTCGGTAGTACAGTCAAAATTCACCTAATCTACCATATATATATATATACATATCCTAATAATTATTACCCTCCATTTCATTCATATACTTGTCTTATTTAATCCTAACTACTCTCCCTTGTATTTATTTACTTTCCTTAGTTAATCTTACATTTCCAAGACTATAACTCTTGAAATATATCTTAACAAGTATCCAACGAGTATCTGTTAGATAGACTTAAACGTTAATTTACAATAAGAAAATTAGTTTGACAGAGAAATCAATAAGTTTTCTACCATGTCGGCAATAGGTACTCGTTAGATGACTAAGATTATATATCCGTTTTAATGTATTGGCACAAATGTAAATCATTTGAATTTGATCCTAGTTGGAGATATCTATAATACCCAATCAATTAGCCAGGACTCAAACAAATTTAATCAATTACCAGTTAAATACACCCGCCTATGGAAGTAATATAATTTCAAAATCACTTCTAACCATTTAAACAAACTCACCAACATATTACTAAACCTGATGAGTTGTACTTATAACTAACATGAAAGCAAATTGAATTGAAATTTACTTGTAACCTTAGTGAATAAATCCACCCAAAACCCCAAATTACATGTAACAAATTTGCCAAACTAATTGCATACATTTACTCACCTCAAATTAGGGGTGCAAACGAGCCGAGCTCGAGTCGAGCTTTGGCTAATCGAGCCGAGCTCGAGTTAATTTTGTGAAGCTCGAACTCGAGCTCGAGCTCGACGAGCTCAAAATATCAAGCTCGAGCTCGAGCTCGAGTCAAATTCGAGTCGAGCTCGAGCTCGAGCTCGAGCTTAAAAAATAAAAAAAAATAATTATTATTATTTTATTTTTTAAAAATAAAAAATAATTTTTTTTTAAAAAATGAATAAAATAATAATTTTTTTAATAAATAATAAAATATTAGGGATATATATGTAATTTTACTATTAAAATAAAAAATAAAAATAAAAAAAATATATAATTGAGCTCGCGAGCCAACGAGCTTAATATTTTTGAGCTCGAGCTCGAGCTCGAGATCGATTTAATTAGCTCGAGCTCGAGCTCGAGATCGATTTAATTAGCTCGAGCTCGATTCGAGCTCGATATTGACGAGCTCGAGTCGAGCTCGTATTCGAGCCGCTCGCGATCGGCTCGCGAGTGGCTCGATTCGCGAAACACCCCTACCTCAAATTAAAAGTACATTGTCCATAAAAATATAGCGTAATAAACATGTAGTACTAGTAATACAAGATAACAAGATTTGTTCTTTGATATATGTGTACGGTTAATGATATAACTTCTGCTATTTGTGCAAATTTTAATGAAATTATAATTTTATTAAAAAAAAGTTAATGAGAAATTAGTCTAGTATCAAAAGACAATGATACAAAAGCTTTCTGAATCTTGGATATTTCAATTTCAATTCATAACTTCATCATTACATTAGTGTAACATAAAGAAATCTCAAAATTACAACCACTTTATCATTGTCACCCCTAACCTACCAAAAATGTTTAACAGAAAAAAACCTTTGTGCTCAATCTCAACCTCTATCTAGGGCCCACACAAGGCTCCCATTCCTAATCTTTTTTTTTTTTTTTAAAGGAACCATTCCTAATCTTCAACACAACAAAATTGCAAACCAACTGTAAAAATGTATTCACCTCAAATTATAAAGTTCACTGCCCATAAAAATGTAGCAACATACAATACTAGTGGCAGCAATGACCCATTAATCTAACATCAAAAGACAAGGACATAAAAACTTTCTAAAATCTAAACATATTTCGTGTTTCAATTCCTGCTTTAGCATCACATTAGCGTACCATAAACAAACCCCAAAATCACAACCATTTTATTCTAATGCACCCGTAACCTCCCAAAAATGTTTAAAAGAAAAACCCTTTGTGCTTAACCTCAGTATCTATCTTTGGGACCCACACAGGCTCCCAATCCACACTTGTTAATTCTTCTCTACCTATTTTCTTGGTCATCTTTCTTTCTTTCTGCCGCTTCAGTCTTGCCCTCTCTCTTCTTAGTCTTCCCTATTTAATGGTTTCTCTTCTTCACCCCAAAATTGAAAAATATTTCTTCACTATCCAAACTCAGTTATTACCCCATTTTCCCTCCCTTCTCTTTCATCCCTGTCAGAGTTCTGACAGTGTCACCATATAGTAATTAATTTCTCTTCTCTTCAAGCATCCTTCCTTCCTCATTTTCTTGACCTTTTCGCCCTCTTCAGATTCATCAGAGCCTCTAGCTATCTTCTTCTGTCAGTTCTTCTCCACCACTCTCATTTTCTTCCCATTGCAGCTTTTCAAAAGCTCCATATCTGTATCATATATTGAAGAAGAAAGAAGTAGTCTGTTTCTCCAACTTGATCACCCCTCTTCAGTAAGGTGCTTTCTCATTCTTATTCTTTTTCCTTGTAACATTTCTTTCTTGTTCTTCATCTTTTGCATAAGATTTTATGACCAGCCGACTAAAATAGTCTTCTTTTTATTAACTTAAGGAATGCAAAACCCATTTTTTCTTTTTTTTTCCCCTTACTAAAAATGCAGGACGAGGTAATTATTTATTTCTTCTTGTTAGCTTCAAGCTCGATTTTTCTTTGTCAATCTATCTTCGTCCCCCGTGTACTACGGTTAGAGCGAAGAGATGAAGAAATTTCTAAGTGGATGACGTATTATAGGGTCCTTTTCTCTTTCTTTTTTGACTCAAAAGCTGTTTGATTACGTCATTAAAGTCCTTTTTAAATTTCCTTGGGGTTTTATGTTCTGTTAGCATTTTCTTTTAGATGCTATTATTTGAATCAACTCAAAAAAAGAATTTGCCAAAATTAAATATTTTTAATGAATATTTGGAGTTTGGAAGCAAAATTTTTCTCCTTTAGAAGTTGAAAAATGGGAAATGTTTTCAAGTTTTCTGTTCTGTTAGTTTTTTCGGTGCTGCTAAAATCAACAGAACTAAATTTGACAAAAAGTAAAATTTTTATCAATAATTGGATTTTTAAGAGCATTTTTGTCACTTTAAAAAGAAAGTAGACTTTTATGTATAATAAATTTTCTCGAAAGCATTTTACTACTTTTCACACTTGACAAAACCCAAGACAGTGTTGTATCAGGTACCAACAAAAACTAATTTTAATAAATGAATATAGATTAAAAAAATATTTTAGATTAATTAATTTTAATATTTTAAAGGTTTTACTTTTTAAATTATTTTGTTTGAGAGCTTAAGCTATCGAGTTCCGAGTCAACTCGGAGGCGCCGAAGTGGGAAATATAACCGACTAAGTGGAAAGTGGGGACCAGCGTACACTTTCTTTATTTTCCCAATTTAAATTTACGGATCCTTTGCCTTTTTTTTTTTTTTTCTTGGGTCTTATTTAGTCCTCTTTTGTCTTAAACCATGTAGGGTCATTTAGCTTTTTCCTCTTTTATAGCATCATTTTCTTTAATTTTGTAAATCTATCTTTTTTTTTAATTTTGAAAACCCTTTTTTCTTTATTGAGTTTTGTAACCCCTTTTTGTAAATCTGTCTTTTTTGACCTTTTGCATTGTCAACTAAAAAAGTATCCAATTCTGTTAATATAGTCATAAAAAGTTGTTCTTCCTCTCTCTTTTACTCCTCTTTTTTTAACCCTAAAAAAGTACATTTCACATTTTACACCCCTTAATTTTAAATCAATTGAAGAAGATGATTGCCACGTGCGTGTATTAAGTGTACTCTAGCTTTAATGTTTGGTTCGAGATTCAATCATTTAACACTTGGTGGTGTTTAAACACGCTTATGCATCTAATATGGGGATGGTCCTTAATTGACCCTACAAAAGTTTTAAACAATTGCAACAACTTCTTTTTTTGTTTCATTTTTTCAGCTAATAGAGATTATATTTGTGCTTGGATTCTAGCCATTATTTCAATTTCTTTTTTTTTTCTTGAAAAAATAATAAGTTGGTGCACATATGGTAAATTAGATGCTTCAAAATTATTGACGTGTGATAGATTTCGAATATTCTCAATTTGTTGCACAAATTGTTTGACTTTAGAGTACCACCCACATGTGCATGTTCTATAAAAAATTTTGTCCCAAAAGAGGATAAAAAGTACTAGAAAACCAAGAAGCTTTTGTCTTGTGCTAGTTATGATTAGCCACTTTTTAGATTCGATTTAATCTATACTTTTATCTACACATAAAACATTCAACATGAAGATGTTCTATTTCATGTGAAAACTATTTTCTTTTAAAATAATAAAAATAAAACTTAGCAAAATATGTGAAATAGGCCCCTCATCTTATATGAAAAAAAATAAATTGGAACTTTGGCCACTTTTCCTTTGTCAAAGTAATTTGGACTTTATTGTGTGTGCTGCTACTTTTGGATGTTTCTCTATAACATCTTTACTAAACTATTCTAGCCATCCGATTCATCTTGTAGGATTCCCTTGCCGAGATCCAGCGGTGGTGATACGAAGTTATGCTGATCATGAAGAGGAAACTTGCGTGCTGGTCTAGAGGCAGGGAAGCCTGTAGTATGGACTTTGATGAAGAGAGTAAGCAATATAAATATGGCCCACTTTTCTCTTATACGTACTTTTTTTTTTGCCATTTTTTTTTTTTGCCTTTAAAGTTGACTGTTCAAAATCTCTCCGTAATTAATGCTCCTTGTCCTTGTGATTTATAGCACAACGTTATGGGTCATAGATCACAAAGTATTAATTATAGGCTTGATATTCGTGGGCAACATACCTACCATGTGGACTAGGACTACCATATTAAATAAGAATTGTTCTGTTACGACTTAGAATTTTGAAGCCCCAAAAGCAGAAACAAGGAAAGAGTAAATCATAGCCGTGATTGCTATTTAAACTTTCTTTTTATAATGAGAAAGTTTAGATGGATTCAACTCTCAAATATAATCATAGGGCGGGACATATCTCTCCACACGTTGATATTTTTGAAATGAGCATCTATTAAAGTTGGTTGGTACATTTAATTTGCATCTAACTTCTAGTATAAGTATGTACTTTGACATTTGTCGTGTCTTTGTTACCATTTAGATGGTTATTTACTAACCATCTAGATGGGAACAAGGAATGAGTAAATCATAGCCATGAGTTGGTATTTTGAAAATGTTTTTTTAATAATAAAAAAGTATAATTGGATTCGGTTCCCAAGTATCACCACGGACAGGGCAATGCCGGGGGACATTGGTATTTTTCAAATTAATGTATAGTAAAGTTGGTTAGGACATTTAACACATCTAACTTCTAATACAGGTTTGACGTTTATCGTCTCTTTTATACCATTTAGATGGTTATTTATATTTAATTTTACTTTTGCAAAAAAGTAATACTTAGATTCCGTCTTAACGAATGCTTATTGGGTAACCCTAGATCGGTTCGTCTAATATTGGCTGCAAATATCAGAAACATTTAATTGGTCGCCTAGGTTCAATCGTTGGGTTCATTTCTACCACACGAGAAGTCTTTGGAACATATGCGTCTTTGCCCTATTAGGGTCCTGATTAAGTGATTAACATTTATGTCACACTTCAACTAGTAATTAGTAATTGCAATGTCCTTCTCAGTTCTTGATCCCAATTCACTAACATAATATCCATTTTACTGGGTGGGGAAAGAGACGAGGAGTATTGTTTTGTCTTTTGACGGCGCTTACAACTCTAGATTATGATACTGAATGTTTCAGTGCTAACTAATGCCTGTACTATTGGTAGAAAGCAATAAAACTCATCTTATTTTGAAGAGAATGATAATTAATGCACTATGATGTAATTTCCTACACTAGCCGATGATTTTCTTCTCCTGTTGTGACAATTTCTTTTCCAATTTAATTAGCCAAAGATAAGGAAATCTGGATATAATCTCCACGGTAAGAATTGTAATTAGAAAAAAAAAAAAGTAAATGGCTTCAGATAATTCAATATTTCCCACATGCGGGCTTATGATTTCATTGCTTATGGCATACTAGGGATGGAAGATATGGATCTTTCTTTTCATAGTGCATGAGTTGCAGATCAATAATGGAGTGATTGTGATTTATGAATACTACATTTAGTGACTTAGGCCCACAGGCATTTACATGTTTGCATTTAATACATGATGGAAATAGTGACCTTATTGCTAGTGCTATTGTGATTGAAAATGCTCCACCTTCAATTCATGTGACTTTGAGGAGAATGTGGGTCATAGAAGTCAATGTCTAGATAACATGTCCCCAAGAAAAGTCTCTCATTTTCTGTTTGTACAGCTTCTTTTGGGGGGATTCTCTTTCTTGTCCATCCATTTCAATCTTTTGGGATTTTTCTAGATTTTCTCTCTTTTTTTTTAAAAAAAATTATATTATTATTATTGTATTTTGTGATCTTCTGTCTTGAAGTTTTACATTCGTGAACCACCATGAGATGTTTGCTGCATTTAGGAGGATATGCTCCTACTAATTGAAAATCTGAAGATCCAACTATAAGTGTTTGATCAATGCTTGTCTGGAACTGGATTATGTAATGTTTGAAAGATTCAAAAAACCAAATCACAGTTAAGTGCTATGTTACTCAGGCTCAGCTACCAAGTCTTGCCAACACGCCTATTCTGGTGCAAAATGAAAAGTCAGACACAGGCGCTGCAAGGAAAAGTAAAGAGTTTGAGTAACATAGGTTAAATGTGAATATAGATTGGTGGGATTCTTGGATTTGAAGTTTTAGTTCTGAATATTGAGCAAGAGTGGAGCTCAAACTATAGAAAGAAGTAGACGCAAGCAGGTAGGGATGCACTATTTTAGGCAATGAGCTAGTCCAGTTGAGTTTTGTCCATATCTCCCCGATTACAAGCGATTTGGTGTGTTCTTCACTAAGCTGATATACACAGAAAATCCAGTATTATATTAAAGTCGTACAAGTTTACGCTGACCTTGTAAAAATTTACGCCAGCCGGACTAAATCAGACAGAACTCAATTCAACCTGCCTCCGTCTTGCATTGTTACATAGAAAGAACAAGGAATCGCTGTTTGGAACAATAAGGCATCAAGATTGAATTTACTTAAACTTGAAATGACAGTCAGCAGAGCTAGGCTAAAAGTAACTTGGGTGGTAGATTTACGTCAAAACACTTGATAAGAGAAATGGTGGCAAATTTAGCAAAACCTTGACTCAAATAGCTTTCTCTTTATTCCTTTTGACTGTTAAAATACGAAGTAATGTTAAACCATTCTTGTATTCTTTCTTCCTCTGTTCTTTCCCTCATTTTCTCATTTTCTCCTTTGAAACAGTTGTAATGTCTGGAATGCAATATCATGAGACACAAATTGTTTGGAGTATTTCTATTTGAGGATACTTTGGCTGTTGAACTAATGCAATGAACTCTACGAATTCCTTGTCTCTTAGATGGCAATGATCAATTAACAATACAAACTCCTTGCCTTGAACAATTTTACTGAGGTCTAAGCATATCATTGATGTCCATCGGAGACAGGTCCAGTAGTGTTTCACTAAGCACGTTAACCTGTCTTTGTTCTTTCTGTTGCTTTGCCAGTTGGCTCATCGTAAGGAAATGATTTTATCTAGTGCATGAGATGAACAATTTTATCCATGTGGAAGCATTTGAGGTGGATGGCCATCCAATAATCCCTCTGACACTGGTTGCTCAGTTCAATACGAAAATTTACCTTTTTGTATCGCTCTATTTTCTCCTAGAGGTGCCCCTGAGGTAACAGAAAATGAAGAAACACTTCAACCTAGTAAATTTTGAGACCTATTGCCTTTTTTTATCTGTAGTATGAATCACAAATAAACATTTTTTATGATAAGATTTGTGGATTTACAAACCCCTCATGCAGCATAAAGCATCAAAACACGTGACATAGATGTTATATTATTTATCATGGATCTCCAATGGTAATATCCACCCAGCGATTGCACCATTTTGACGACTGTAATTTATTTGACAACTATCATATTTTGACCATTTTGGTATTCTGCTGGCTGCAAATATCAGCTGTGGCAGCTTCAACATTTGAAATCAGCAAATGCATTAGTAGTTAACATTGTTAGTATCGGAATTGGCAACATTCTCTTGCATGAATTTTTAAGTCTTTCATTACAGAAATCTCTAAAATTGCTTTGAAATTTCAGGAATTATAACATACAACGGCCTTGAGAGATGCATTCTGAACAGTCAATCGTATAACAATGCAACCAGACAAGATGGTTGTGCAACTGATTCAGGTGATGAAGACGCCTCCAGCTGCTGTTCCAATCATGTTGCTACAGGACCGTTCTCTTCTCACTGTACAATGATGAGGATGGATGATTGTGGACCAGATGAATCGGAGTTCTCAGGAAGTCCTCAGCATTTCTACCAGCGAGAAGAACCAGGTTACATAACTAATTCGACAGACCTGGAGACAATGAAAGAAAAGTTTGCTAAGTTGCTGTTGGGAGAAGATGTTACAGGAGGAAATAAAGGGGTTTCCAGCGCATTGGCCTTGTCCAATTCCATTACAAATCTAGCAGGTATTTTAGCCTCAGATATTCCTTTATAATCCGTTAATTGCTTTACTTTATGACATTTAGATCTCAAGTGTCAATGAATATTTTCAGTTTCCAATCTTTTGCAAGGCAAGCAGATTCTTTTCACCTGAATTCTGAACATATACGAAACTCATATTACATCTAATGTTGCGATGTGTAACAAGTATAAACATGATGAGATTAGCAGATTATAATAATATTTCTTAGTGTCCCATTAACAAGGAATAGATACAGCTGGGAAACAATTTCAGATCATCTTATTAGGGGAGCAATATCCAAATCTGACATGACCTTAGTTAATTGGGAAAGAACTTCCATCTAGTCCTAGAAATATTTTTATCTCCAAAGCTGCTGTGATATCTATTATTCAAATTTTCACATCTCCAAGTGCTTTGACTGTTGTGCAGTATCTGTTTTTGGTGAGCTGTGGAAATTAGAGCCACTGCCAGAAGAAAGGAAGCGCAAATGGCGGAAAGAGATGAATTGGTTACTTTCTCCCACCAACTACATGGTTGAGTTGGTCCCTGCTAAAAAAAGTGGCACTAACGGCCAAATAATGGAGGTAATTTATTAATCCAGAGAATAGCATCATGTTGTGATGCCAAACTATCCAGACACTAATTTTTTTTCTTGTTTGTTAATGGTCATGGGACAGATAATGACTGCAAAAGCTCGTTCAGATATCCACATGAATCTTCCAGCACTTGAGAAATTGGACTCCATGCTTATTGTAAGCTGTCTCTTGAATCCCGTTTTTAAAAAGTTGTTTTTCTGCTCATTTAATATCAAAATTGACTCGGTGAACGTGGTCATCTGACAGGAAATACTGGATTCCATGGTTGATACTGAGTTCTGGTATGTGGAAGTGGGCAGCAGAGCAGAAGGAAGAAGCAGGAGTGCAGGTGAGAGCAAAAGGTGGTGGCTTCCTTCACCTCGTGTACCTGCAATTGGTCTCTCCGATGCTGAAAGGAAGAAACTGCTAAATCAGGCTAAACGAGTCCATCAAGTGTTGAAGGCTGCCAAATCTACAAATGAAAGTGTTTTGCTTGAAATGCCTGTTCCAGATATCGTTAAGGATGCACTCAACAAGGTTAGCAAAATCAGCTTGTTCATCTGGTCATTTTGGGAAATTTTCTATAGCAGGCTGAAACATAGAATCTAGTATCTGACAACCTGCTGATTGAAGATGAAAACCAGTTCCACAGAGGAAAAGTAGATAAAATGACAGGGAAGAGAAGTCCATTTGGACCAGAAAGTGCATGACAACTTGCATGAAGATACTAATATATTTAATTTCTCATTTTCAAATAAGATATTGATCATATTAGTAGACAATGCAGTCTGGAAAAGCAAGTCTTGGAGAGGAACTGTACAAAGTCTTGGCTGCAGAAATGATTCCTGCAGGGGTCATGATCAATTCCCTAAACTTGGAATCTGATCACAGTGCCCTTCAAGCTATTAACAAGTTGGAAGCAGCCATGTTTGCTTGGAAGGAGATAATCAAGGGACAATCCAGTGAAGAATCTCCAGCTAGAAGGTCCTGGTCTTTTGGAAAAGATCCAGTATCTGAAATGGATAAGGTGGAGTTTTTGCTGAATAGGGCTGAACACCTCCGACAGCAGCTGAAGGCCAGATACCCAAATCTTCCTCAGACATTCCTTGATGCCATTAAGGTCGAATATGGAACGGTAAGTACTAAGCAACATTGGCCTAATGAGGATCTCTAAATGGAAAGATTGCTATGTGAAGCTTTGATAACTGTAAGTTTCAACAAGAGAAGCTTCAATGCTTGATAATCCGTACATAGGTTTTCACAGGCATATCATTGTATCCTTAAAGTACCAGGAATAAACAAGATTCTGCCTGGATCAGAAAAATGAATGCAGTTCTTTTCCCAAAAAGAGTTCCACGGAGTATGATTTAAGTAACTGTCAAAAGGATAAATCTCCTGGCTTCTAATATTTCCATTTTTTGATCTGTGCTTTTCTGCTTCAAAGGAAAATAATCACTTTACCACTTACACTTTAGTACAAATACTGAAATAGAAGCATAATAATGGGAAATAATCAGTTCAACCACTAATGTTTTAGTTCAAATAACAAAATTAAACTTCTTTTTGCATGGTTCTTACTTGTTATATTTCCTGGGCATGCGTTGCTTAGAAAATCGTGTTTTTCCAAACATTTCATCTATTTTATCTTTATTTTATCATTATCAATTTTTTGCACTAATGAAATGTTACATTGGACGAAGAGCCAAATGAGATTTTGATTGTTAATTGTTTTAGGACGTGGGGCATTCAATTTTGGAAGCATATTCCAGGGTCCTAGGGAACCTGGCTTTCTCCGTACTTTCTAGGATAGGAGATATTCTGGAAGAGGATCACCTGAGCAATCCAAGTTCACCTGTGGCAGCTAGTTACTTCCCTGGAATAAGAATTCCGGGAATATCAGATAGCCCATTGCAATGCCGAATTAGGCATTCACTTCTCGACCAGATGAATCGAGTCGATGGAAATGCTCATCGCTGCAGTGGAAGTGAAGCTTCTTATTCTGAAAGCCCATTCGGTGATTCCAGTATAAGTTCGATGACTGTTACACCAAGTCGTAGCAGAGTCTGGTGCGTTGGTGGAGATTCTTGTGGTACCCTGTCTGCTACGAGCTCGCCATGATGGAGAATTGTGCATAGTTATGATGGTTGTTTTTGTAGATAAATTGCCATCTTCACAGGAAAGAAAGAGATTTTGTTTTGCTGACCTCTTGTAGTGAGCCTACTCGCTCATGGTCACACAGAATGTCCCCGTCTAGTTAGTTACATGTAGACTGGCAGCATTTGAAACTGAAAGACAAAATTTACAAATTTTTATGTAATTAATTCTTATTTATCTTTAGATTATATCAGTGGCCAGGGAAATACTGATTATCCATGGAGATGACAAGAAGTGAGTCTTAGCAGTTACATGGGACTGTCTAATATACATGATGTGTCAGATATTGACCATATTTAAGCTTCTGGAGGGGATTGGCATGAGAAATAGTACATGACAAGTTAATCATGAAGGTTTTGGTTTCTATATTCATATTAGAAACCTAGTCATATCTTCAACTATGTTTCTAAGATAGCTTCTGCATCATGCATCACAATTTTCTTCTTGAATGAATATTGGGGAAGATGATGCAGAGTTAAAAGATTCTCAAAAGACTTTTTACTTGAATATTAAAAATAAAAAAAAAAACTCAATTTGGAATGGCAACCTACTCAATAAGCTGTAAAGAGGAGCACCATGTGGATGACCAATCATTCCATTAGTCTCAAAGGACAATTTTGATGGTAACAAAGAGGATGATCATGCAGACGACCAATTTATTCTAGTGGTTTTAAAGAAGTTCAAAAGATGAAAAGACTGTTCAAATATTAGTAAATTGATTCAAACTTGGGAAGTTTATAAAAATTCGCGTGCCTTCACGTTACCATTGGTATGGAGCATGCTAGAGAAAAACAGTTTATTTGAAATTTTTTAGAAATTTTTGAGTTACATGAATTTCTAGTACTTTAAGTTTCTTACAATTGCATATTTTAAAAATTAAGAGGCAAGACTTTATATCTCCCTTCGCCATATGATTGTTTTGCAAGTTATCAAATAACATGATCTTTATCTTAAAAAGAAATGTAACTTTAGAACAACAAAGAGTTTTTTTTTTAAAATTATTCTTTAACAAAAAAGAAAAGAATTTTGTAGTGCAATTGTAGTTTTTTATTTTTATTTTTTATTTTTGAAGAAACGACTAAGTTTAATCACTTTAAACTGTAAGTTTCATTAATTTGTCAAGATAATGAACTACTTATGCGTAAAGTCACCACATAGATACTCAAACTTGCCAAATTAATTGCTGATTTTTAAGAATTGCTGATTTTGAAGAACATACTATTGCAGGTGACAAATACTGCCACAAACTGGATTTGTTAAGTGACAAGATCATTACTTCAGAAAAGAGTATGCAGATTCATGCCTCTATCTTTTGTAATTTTCAGAAAGAAAAAAAAAAAGAGTATAATCATTTCTATGAGCTGCTATTAACAGAAAAAAAAGAGTACATCCCTTTTACTTGATAAAGGAAAAAAATCGAGTATAATCAGTTATTTGTGCTCTCTGATTCTCCTATTTATACTAGTGCTCTATTTTTTACACTTTTCCTTTTTTTTTTCTTTCAACAATGCCATTTTTTATAATCCCTAAAATACCACCCTTATCCGGTTTGTCTTATTTTTTTTCTCTTGTTATTTTTTCTAGCTTGTGGTTGCTTTTCCGAAAGAAATATGGATTACAAATATTTTAGTAAGGTCCTTAGAATCACAAATGCACCCAAAATTTGTGAAGCTAATAATAAACATCCGTAGGACTAAAAATTGGTTAGACTATGTATATTGAGAAACAATAGCCAAGAATACTAGTGTAGATCGCTCACCTTATTCTCTACATAATACCAGATTATGAATGCTCAAGCTACTCATAAGTTGAAATATTTGAAAATATTATTTGAAATAATATTATAATATTTTTTTATGATGTGACGTATGTACGATAAAAAGGTAATTAAAATTATAAAATAGTAGTTGAAAAATGTATTTATAATAAAAGTAAGTTTCATTTTTTACGAACCAAATTTGTATCCAAACAATTATTTCAGTCCTAAACTGCCTTCAGTCCTATTTCGCTTTATTATTTTTTTGGGCTACTTTGATAGGCTCATCAATCAAATGGACAAAGAGACTTGGAGCGTTTTGGCTACAGTTTCACCGTCCTCATCCTTACTTGCATGTCACGCGTTAATTTGTCGGCTATCTACATGTTCACGAAGAAGGGATGCAAGTTGTGATGATTGTTCTCAATGGGGCACCTTTTTTGTTTTTTTTTTAATAACACATCATTATTGTTTTGTTTTTGGGATTTGCGGAATGCCTCGCCGAGGAATATTTTATTTGTCCTGTCCATCAATAGCTTGTCCAAAAACTATGCACATACATGCATGAACACACACTTTCTCCTTCATGCACACGTATGTATGTACACACTCTCTTCTACACACATTTTCTTCTATAACACGCACTGTAACCATAAATAATCTCTCCATCAAACACACAAAATACATATTTTTTTCTCTCGAATACACACTTTTCAAATTAAAAATACACTCTCTTGCGTACACAAACACAAAAGCGCACTTCCCATGCTACCATATAGTTTATTACATAGTTATTAAACCTAACCTGACAAGGAACTCGACAAAGGAACTGCATCATGGATCGCTAGTTCAACCAGTTGGTCACGAGTTAAATCGATTGATCACTAAAATCATATTTATAAATACAAAGTAGTCATTTTAGTATAGGTAAAATATCTAATAAAGTGCTCTTATATACTAATTATTGCACTTAGAAAGATACGTAATGAACATACAAATATTTGTAGAAGACTTAGTTGTTGGATCCTTAATCTAACATTGAACTTATATGTGAATAATTATGTGTTGCAAACTATCAATTAAGCTTAATCCCAATTAAAGTGATCAAATATAGTTTGGGTTTAATGTATCTAATAGGGTGTGGGCCTTTAATGTGTAGAAACTTAAGGGCTCCTATTTTTATGATGGGCTGAAATAGGGTTCCAAAGAGTAACAGGAATGTTACCTATAAATAGGGTTATGGTCTCCAGGTCACACGTATCATTCTATTTGTCGTATTTTCTAGTACCACAAAATATATCTCTTCCCTGATATCCCATCGTCAGGAAAAATACCAGAGAGATACTAAAGGGCTCTCTCAAGAATCGGCGAATACATGTTGACCTGGAAGGCCACTCCAATACTCTTGGAGATTCATATATCAGTTTGACGATATGAATCCAGGTACGCTTCCGCAATTTTTCTTGTTAATTTATTTCTTGATAATCGCCATATAGATTTTGGGTTTAATAGGTAATGGCTTTCACCAAAGGTTAATATAAATTACCGCCCTAACAAGTGGTATTAGAGCCTATATGGTTGATTATTAGGAAATAATTTGGATTTAGTAATTTTTTTTAAAGAACAATTATGTATGATATTTGTGAAGTATTGGCCCGCTTTGATTGTTTAGCTTGTTCATATCGGCTATTAAACGAGAAAACTCTTGGTTAATGGCCAATTGTATTCGATTTTGACTATTAAACGATTGTATTCAATTTTGATTATGAATTTGTGGACCCGCTACATGATGCATAAGTCATGACGTGGTTTTGTAAATTATGTTCTCTGACTAGTTGCAAAAGTCATGATAGGCCACACGGTACATGTTTTCTATAGTCATCTTTTTGGGTTTTCATGTTTCGACTTCTGTTTTGGTTTCTCACAGGGCAGACATGGGGTTTCTTTTAATTTCTCTATTTTTTAAGGAAAATTGATAAGAAAGAATGGATGAATCAATTTTGTGAAACTCTCCATCGGATAGCATAATGTTTGTGGGATCTACGTGCTTTTGATGATGTAAGCTAATTTGTTTTCTGATTTCGGGAAGTCCTTTGTCCTTTTCTCCACTTTATGGACAGAAATTGAAACTGTGAATATTTTCTTGTCAATTTGATTATTACTTGAATTATTTGACCTATTTTCTTAGGTAATAGAGCTAATGTGCATATATTTATGTTAAGAAAATTAGGGTTTCTTTAATTTGAATAAATCCTAATAAAGTTAAACAAGACATTCAAGCCTATAAAGTCCATATGTTTAGCCCACTAAATATATAGTTTTATAAGACATTATGGATATCAAGAAAATTTTGGGCTTGAATAATAAATTGGGTCAAATTATGAGTATGGACCTTTGGTCCAATAAGTCTTGATCCAATTGATCAGATTTGACCACGTTTTGACCAGAGTTGATCAAAGTTGACTTTGATCAAAATTTTTTGTTTAATTTGGATAATTTTAAATTTGAATATTGGTATGATTATATATATTTTAGAATAAATTAATTGAAATAATATGCCACCAAAGTGACCTCTGTTATGGAAATTAATTTGTTCTAAAATATAACTAGTTGGGTACTTGCAATTTTATGAATCTTGATCGGCCCAAAGGAAGGTCAATATTTAATAAAGTTACATGTGCACTTGTGGTAATAAATACGTGATAATTATTTGAATTTTACATGTAATTTATAAATTGGCCCAAAGAAAAATTTATTTTTGACATGTTATTATTATCAGTATTTATTTCTGCACCTAGATATCACTTAGAAGTTAATATTTTTGTCCAATGACAAAATATTAATGGAACATCGGTATCTTGAGATGGGGTTACTTTTATTTAAATTTATTATTATTTTGGTTTATGTGAGCATAGTTTTAATTATTTTATGTTTTCTGTTTAGTTGTAAATGATCTTACGAATATTACTACTAACATCAATAATATTCCTATGTTGAATGAGACAAACTTCAAGTTTTGAAAAGAAAATCTCTTGATAGTACTTGGAGTAATGGATCTCGACCTTGCGTTAAGGGATGATTCTCCCCCACCTCTTACAGATCAGAGTACCTCTGATGAAAAGAAGGATAAGGAAAGGTGGGAGAGATCAAATCGTTTGGGTCTGATAATCATTAAGAAGGCCGTTCCAGAAGCATTCAGAGGAACAATGTCAGAAACAAAAGTAACCGCTAAAGAGTTCCTTCAAAACATTGAAAAAAGGTTTGTCAATAACAAAAAGACTGAAATTAGTACGCTCTTGACATGCCTAGTTTCAATGAAATATAGTGGTAAAGACAATATCAGAGAGTACATTATGGAAATGTCTCATCTTGTTTCAAAATTAAATGCACTTAAATTAACACTCTCTGAAAAGTTATTAGTGCATTTGATTTTAATATCTCTTCCTACACAGTTTAGCCAGTTTAAGGTGAGTTACAACTGTCAAAAGGAGACTTGATCTCTAAATGAACTCATCTCGCACTGTGTAGAGGAAGAGGAAAGGTTGAAGCAAGATCAGACAAAAAGTGCATATTTGGTGTCAACCACTGATAATAAAAGTAAGGGACTAAAGAGAAAGAAGAAAAAAGGAGCTGCATGTACAGTGCCACAAAAAAAATAACAAAAGAAATTAGATGATCAGGAAAAGAATAGTTGTTTCTTCTGTGGAGCTGAAGGGCATAAAAAGAAGCATTGCACCAACTATCACGCTTGTCGTGCTAAGAAAGGTATGCTTCTTAATTTGGTTTATTCTGAGGATAATTTAACTTCGGTACCTAGACACACATGGTGGTTAGATTTTGGTGCAATAACTCACATCAATGTGTCTATGCAGGGTTGCCTGAATTGCCGAAAGTCTAATGATAATGAAAGATATATCTACGTGGGCTATGGCAAAACAGTTCAAATTGAGGCAATTGGAGTTTTTAGATTATTGTTAAAGACCGGATCTTATTTGGATCTCTATGAGACATTTGTTGTACCGTCTTTTAGACGGAATTTAATTTCTATTTCTGCTTTGGACAAATTTGGTTATTTTTGTTCATTTGGAAATGAAAAATTTGAATTGTTTCATGATTCAAAATTGGTTGATTCTAGTTCTTTAATGCACTACGATAATCTATATTTAATTGATACAATTGCCTCATTTAATGAATCTCTGCATTTGAGTACTAGATGAGTAAAGAGAAAATTAACCAATGAGAATTCAGCCATATTATGATACAAGAGATTGTGACATATCTCCAAACGGAGAATAGAAAGACTTGTGTCAAATGAAATTCTTGACCCCTTGAATTTTACAGATTTTAATAATTGTATTAACTGCATAAATGGGAAACAAACCAATAAAAGAAGATTTCAAATCAATAGGTCCTCAGACGTCTTAGAACTTATACATACGGATATTTGTGGGTCATTTTCTATATCTGATTAGAATAGTCAACAATATTTTATGACGTTCATAGATGATTTTTCAAGATATGGCTACATATATCTCATTTCTGAAAAGTCACAGTCACTGGATGTGTTAAAAAATTTTAAAGCTGAAGTTGAGAATCAACTCAACAAAAGAATTAAAAGCGTCAGATCTGACCGTGGTGGTAAGTACTATGGTAGATATGACGGTTCAGGTAAACAACGTCCAGAACCATTTGCTAAATACCTAGAGGAATGCTGTGAGGATCCGAATTTTTCTTATTTGATTTTATTTTACTGGTTTAATTAATTATTTACTCGCCCGTTTTCTTTGAATAATTTATTTCAACCATTTTAAACTTTTTTATATGAAATAATGTCTCAACTATATTTTTAAAATGTCTTGCTAGTAAAATTAATTTTCTAGACCTCGTTTAGCTAGGAATAAGGAGTAGGGGTGTCAACGAATCGAATCGAGATCGAATACTAGTTTGATCGAGTTCGAGTTTGACAAAGTGCTTAAGGCTCGAGATCGAGCTCGAAATTGACGAATATTAATTTTACATGCTCGAATTCGATTCGTAAGAAAATCGTGAGGTTCGAGCTCATGTTCGAAATTGCCCGAATCAAGCTCAAACTCGAGTGTTTAAGCTCGAGCTCGAGCTCGAGCCATTAAATATTGTGCTCGTTTAAAAATCCTGATTCTTAGTAAGCAGAATTTGCTCTTTCGACTGATCTTTTATCTGCCGTTTGCATTTGGAAATTCAAAAACATTACAGAGTTTAGAATGCTACAATGAGTAAATGGCTATACAAGTTGAGAACATTCACAGGAAAGTTTTAGGACAAGATTCTACTTGTTCAATGCCCCATTTTGTCAGTTCACCATGGTGGAATTTACAGGAACAACAGTCGTCTCAGTTGCAAATTGCCTAAGTTTAATAAATTAAAGGACCTAACAACAATAAACTAACACAACAGGGTCAACATTAAAAAAATGCAAGAAAATCTTGCCCAACCAGCTAGGATCCACCATTGAAGAAGAGATTAAGTAGATACATGCATCTTCCCGAGTTTCTGCGTCTGCCCTTTCCAATTTTTAATACAAAGAAAATCCACCAAAAGGCAAAAAACCAGTTACTCCTGCCTCACAACAATTGCTAATAAAGTCACCCCTCTCATGCTCCTTGTGTCTGCAGAAAAATTTCTAGTATTTTTTTTTAAAATCAGAATTATAGGAAGCATAAATATGGCTCCTTGTGTCTGCACCAGTATTTGTCAAAGTTTACTTCTTTTTGTAATTCTTCTTCTTCTTCATCCTCAGACTCTACAATATATAGCTGCCTTAAAACTACCAAACTTCCTTCAAACCTTCAAAAAGTGTTTCAGGTTTGTTATCCATCTTAACTGACCAAAGAAAGCTGATAAGCAAAAGAATGAAAAGCATTCAAAGCTGCACGTATCTTACCTTCTGCATGCGGCACGCCTGCACCTGCTTCTAAGATCCATCTTCCGCTAGCTGCACAGCTGCGTAATCCACTTCCAATCGGTGGATGATGACAATAGAGAAAAGAAACGGCTGGAGTTAGCAACCCAAATGGATTTTATTTGGAATTGGGATTAGGGATTGAGGTGAAGAATTGGGATTAGGGAATAGGGACTGAGGTGAGGAAGCTGAAGCTCTTTAGGAAGACGGCGGAGTGCGGACAAGATTCTGAAGTTGCTTGACCAAATTAGACTAATATTTGAATTTTTTTTTTAGAATTATCTGGAAAGACAATAAGACCCCTATTATATTTTGAATTTTAATAGGTACAACATGTAATTAAACTTACAACTATATATATCTAAGTAATTTAATAAATATAAAATTATATATATTTAAATATACCTTAAGCTCGAAAAGCTCGCGAGCTTATCGAGCATAACGTTTGTCGGCTCGAATTCGATTCATTTAAATATTCGAATAGTTCGAGATCGACTAAAAAATCGAGCTCGATTTGACCGAACTCGAGTCGATCATTTGAACGAACTGCTCGCGAACTATTCGCGAGCAGCTCGATTCGTTAACACCCCTAATAAGGAGTACACGTTTTTCAAGACTACATTCGATCCGAGAGTGTAATAATTTTAGAGCATTAAGAATGATCAATAGTATACTAAGAAAACTAATTGATAGATTAGATGTGAGTGAGTTAAAGTTTAAACTTATATCGTGCGCACGTCGAAAATTTTTCGAAAGACGCGCTAGTACAAATTAATTGAAGATTTGATGAATTAATGCTAGACTCATGTGAGGACTCATGTTTTTATTTCTAAAATAGTTATTTTTATGATTAATTACCTTAGTATTAGTTAGTTACATTATCGTTATAAGAATTCCTTAGAAATTGCATTTTATCGCGCACAAATTGAAGTTCGCGTTTTCGCGCGCGTGACTAATTGAGGGACTTTAGACATTTATTTTAAAAGTATTACGAGTGAATAATAATAATGATAAGGGAAGTGCATTCGAGGTTTAGTGCACAAGTGAAACAAACCCGAGAGGAAACGGACACGAAACGCGCGCGTACGCGCACTATTGAGAGTTGACTTTTGTGCCACATTAATGCCACAACTACCAATCTTCTCCAAGAAGCTTCACCATCAGCAAACCCTCATCTCTCTCATCTCTTACCTCTCATTTTCATCCAGCCACCAAGAAGGAACAAAGGGCAGGAAAAACTTCATCTTCTAGCTTCCATTTCACTCCCAAAACCTTCACAAATCATCACACAACTTCCACTTCACTTGGAGAGCAACTTCAGCTGAGGGAAAGGCATCATCTTGTTGGTTTTTCTTGGGTCTTGGAGGTGCAAAATTTCTGGTTTCATCTCAAAAACTAGGAGGTAATCATCTAATCTTCTAGTCTTGGTTTTAGTGGATGGATCTTTGATATAAAGCTTGTAGCTTCATGTGGGTGTTGTTATTTGGATGAAAAATGTTGGAGTCGGCTCTATGAAATCCCACAATGGATATATTGGACTGATTTGGTGATTATAAGTGGTGTTTGTGTTAATTAAGTGGTAAACAAGGTGAGATTAGTTGGAAAATTGAAAGGAAAGTTGAGGAAAATTTCGATTGCTAGCTGACCAGTTCTGTCCTATTTTTGCCGAGACTTTGATTTTGATGTAGATATGTTGTATAGGTTGTGTGGAAAGTTTTCACCAAAAATCACTTGATTTGGTTGGGTAAATGTTTCAATTTCGAAATTTCTTCATGACTGGAAAACGTGTCCAGAGTTACTCTGGCAGAAAATTTCAAGTGACTATAACTCTTGGCTCTGATGTTGAAATCAAGTGCCGTTTGCGGCATTAGAAACTAGACACTTCTAGTTTTCTAATGGTATAAAATACATTCCCTGATTCCACTTGAGTGAACCGTACCAGCCTTTTAAAATCACCTGACCTGTTTCTCGGTTGTGTTAGAAAAACCTGTTATGTACTGGAACTTGTTGCTTGAATATGAGCTAGTTATGGACAGAATTTTAAAACGATTTCTTCTGAGAAATTGTAGCCTTATGAGTTTAGTTTCCAACGCCACTAATCATGCTCAATTCCAAGTGGAATTGAGTGAGTTGTGGCCAAATTACAGACCTACTTCAAAGAAAGAAAACCCTAGTTTTGGCTAGCAAATGGCTTATTTTGAATTGGGACTTGTTATTTTGAAACTCTTGGTGTTAATCACCTACCAAACATGTTTTGGATGTTTCTTAGGCCTTTCCTCTATAAATGAACCAGATTTGAAATGATTTTATTAGGCCAAAAGTTAGAAAAAGAAAAACGGAAGTACAAGGCAGATTTGCCTTGAAAATTCATGGAACTTTAGTGGTCTTGTTAACTGACTTCCCGTACGAATTTTTGCATGAAATTTGACAGAGGAGTAGCCCTTATATGTTAGTGTAATCATACCAAATTTGGTGCCATTTCAAGTTCATTTCACTGCCCAACTGAAGTCCCAAAATTTATGTTTCAAATCTGAAAAATTGGCCAACAGTCTTCAATTTTGAACCAACTTTGAGCTGCTATATCTTGGCCCTCAAAACTCCGATTCATGCTCTGTTTGTTATGTTTTAAATTTGATTGTAACTCTAATTGAGTTTCAAATTGCAAAGACTAGTTCACATTCTGTGAATTTCGCCGAATTTCCAAAATTCACCAAAAACCAACCGCGAATCTGTCTTGGAAGTCCAAAACAGCAAGTTTAAGCCAAAATTTGAGTGTTTTTCATTTTGAATCATGGAAAAGTGTCTCCTAGGAATTTTTAGTATTTTGAACCAAGATTTCAACGGTGTAAAGTTTTCCATTTTCGACGTGTCAAACTCTAGATTTGATTTTCCAAAGATTGTTGTGCAAAGCTGAAATTTATCGATTACTTAGAAAATACAATTTCGGGAACTTGACTTCTTTTCTCGATATCGATTAAACGTTTTGAACTCGATTTCATGGAACATGCTAGACTCTTTTCGAACTTTAAAACTTCACTCTTGAACCTCGAGTTGAGAGAATTGAAGCTCTCTTTTAAAACTTTGATTTAGTCTAAATGAGTGTGCATCATTTCTTGGTAAGTGCATGATTGTTAGTGAAGTTAACCTTTATTTGCTCAAGCGCTCAAGGGAACTTTCAAGAGGATCTCGAAGCGGACGCCTAAAGACTTGTTTGAGGACTTACTCACTTGTTTTGAATTGGTGAGTGTTTCATATAGGAGTACGTGATTTGAATAGTTTTATGACATGTTTACTCCATGGTCATTATGTGTTTAACTGTTAAGTGCTACCGATAATTGTTTCTATGGACTTTTCTACCATTTTGAGTCGAGTGTGTACTTTACCGCACTCATTCTCATTTAAGAAAAATGTACTAGAATTACTCGACATGAAATACTTAAAGTGCATATTTATGTGAAATGTTTCAATAATTGATTATGCTATGACTGCATAAGTCGATTGGAGTGAATCTCCTCGACTCTTAAGTGGTAAAAGTGGGGGACAGCCAATGGGCGGCCTACTAAAATGATAAATGTCTACCTATTAATTGTGAACTATTATCATTTACCGATTATTGTTTACCGTTAACTGTGATTATTTACTGTTTACCGATTTACTTGATTATCTGCTCACTTGATTACTTGATTATCGTGAATTACATGTTCATATAAAATTGCCCACCGTTTTAAGGCGAGTGTGTACTTTATCTCACTCAATCTACTAAAATAATAAATTTTTACTGTTCACCGATTTACTTGATTATTTGTGCATGTTGTAAGCTCTAAGCTGAACTGGACCCTGCCCTTGGTTACTAACCTGCTCGAGTCAGGATTGGGATCGATCGGGTAGGTTGGAATCTTGGGACACCGTTTCGGTATACTCGAGTACTACCACTGGAGGGATAAGGTGATGGCCAGACAAACCGAGAGGATCTGAAGTTATACGGTGAAGTTGATCGAAATGGTTCCACTGGAACACCGTATCCTTCAACATGTGTTTATTTATGTATAATGATAACTATTTCATGTTAATGTGTCAATGTGCAACCTTGAACCATACATGTGGTATGCTCAAATTATTTGATTTATCAGAACTGTTAGAGTGTTTTGGAACCTCACTGGGTTATGTAACTCATTCCATGTTTTTTTTTTCCTTAACAGGGTTCAAGACAGAGAGTGCTCGCGAATAGTTCTAGGTTTTTTTTCCTTTTGAAAACTTTAAATTGTATTGTAGCAAAGGATTGTAGTACATATTCTTTTGGACTGTATTTAAACTTGAAAACTAACTAATTGTAAGTGTGAAGTGTTTTGGAATACTTTAAATATATATTGAAGTTATTTGAAATATTTCTAGTTTTGAATTATGAATTGTAATGAGTCCCGACGAGAATTGGGCAGGCGTCCCGCCGATACTCCTGGGTTCACCCTTGGGAGAAGTGGGGGTGTCACAAATGCAATATCCTCCCACAGTACACTATGCCGGGTTCACCCACTATGAATTGTGTAACTAAAAGACAAAATAGAATATTTAAAGACATGGTAAGGAGTATGATATGTCATTCTACCTTACCAGAGCCACTCTAGGGAGAAGCACTTAAAACTGCAGCATATATTTTTAACAGAATTTCAACTAAAGCAACTATCAAAACCCCTTATGAGTTTTGGACAAGGAAAAAGGTAATTTAAAGCATTTACATATTTGGAGATGTCCAGTTGAGGCAAGGCCTTATAAGCCAAATGAAAGGAAACTGGACTAAAAAATGATTAGTTGTTATTTTATTGGATTTTTTGAAAGATTCAGAGGTTACAAGTTTTATGATCCCACAACTAAATCAGTTTTTGAGACAGGAAATGCCCAGTTCTTTGAGGATGTCGAGTTTGGGGGAGAAAATACAATAAGGGACATTGTCTTTAAAGAAAAATATATTAATATTCCCACAGCTGTCATTGATCTTGTTCAGGATCCTATCCTGAACAAGATCATGACATGACAAATCAAGACAATGTCAAAAATAAACTGTTATAGAAGAACAAACTCTTCCTCTCCAAGAACCAGTACCATTAAGAAGATCCACTAGAGAAAGGAGAAGCAGTGCCAGATGATTACATTATTTTTCTCCAAGAACATGAGGATGACTCTGGATTGATGGACGATGATCCAATCAACTTCCGTCAAGCCATGGAAAGTTTAAATTCTCAAAAGTGGATCGATGTCATGAATGATG
This sequence comes from Coffea eugenioides, assembly GCF_003713205.1. Classification (NCBI taxonomy): domain Eukaryota; kingdom Viridiplantae; phylum Streptophyta; class Magnoliopsida; order Gentianales; family Rubiaceae; genus Coffea; species Coffea eugenioides. The sequence goes on along the minus strand of NC_040042.1, from coordinate 16,424,263 downwards.
AGATTAAATCCATGAAGGACAATGATGTTTGGGATCTTGTCCCATTGCCAGAAGGAGCGAAATCCATTGGTTGTAAATGGATATTTAAAATAAAAAAAAATTTGAAAGGCAATGTGAAAAGATACTAAACTTGTCTTGTCACTAAGGGATTTACACAAAAAAGAAGGTATCGACTACAAAGAAACCTTCTCTCCAGTCTCTTCAAAGGACTCTTTTAGAATTATCATGACATTAGTGGCGCATTTCGATCTTGAGTTATATCAGATGGATGTAAAAACAGCGTTTCTCAATGGTAACATTGATGAGATGATTTATATGGTGCAACAAAAAAACTTTATATCAGAAGATCCAAAGAATATGGTTTACAAATTTAAAAAATTCATCTATGGGTTCAAACAAGCGTCTCGACAATGGTATTTCAAATTTCATCAAGCAATCATCTCATTTGGTTTTGAGATGAATTTAGTAGATGATTGTATATAGCATAAGTTCTATGGGAGCAAGTATATTTTTCTGATATTGTACATTGATGACATTTTACTTGCCAATAACGATATAGGTCTATTGCATGAAACCAAGAAATTTCTAACTAAAAATTTTGAGATGAAAGATTTTGATGATGCATCTTTTGTGCTAGGCATACAGATACACCGGGATCGCTCTTAGAATATTTTAGAACTATCACAAAAGAGTTATATCGAAAAGGTTCTTCAAAGATATGGCATGCAAAATTGTAAATCAGGTAACACTCCTGTGGCTAAAGGAAACAAATTTCGTCTTGAGCAGTGTCCTAAGAATGCTTTTGAGGAAAAAGAGATGCAAAAGATTTCTTATGCATCAGCAGTAGGGAGTCTAATGTATGGTCAAGTATGTACGCGTCCGGATATTGCGTACATTACTGGAATGTTGAGTAGATATTTGAGTAATTCTGGATTAGATCATTGGAAAGTAATCAAACGGGTCTTAAGGTATCTACAGAAAATAAAATATTACATGCTCACGTATCGGAAGTCAGATGAGTTCGAGATTATTGGGTATACTGATTTTGATTATTTTGGATGCTAAGATACTATGAAATCAACGTCAGGCTATATCTACTTGTTGGCTGGAGGTGTCATATCCTGGAAGAGTGCTAAACAATCCATTATAGCATCTTCTACTATGACTGCAGAGTTTATAGTTTGCTATGAGACATCTAATCAAGGAATTTGGCTACGAAATTTCGTCACAGGATTACGTGTAGTGGATAGTATTGAAAGACCACTCAAATTATTTTGTGACAATAAATCAGCAATCTTATATTCCAATAATAACAGGAGCTCGACGAAATCTAAACATATAGATATAAAGTTCCTGACTGTTAAAGAAAGAGTACAGAATGGACAGTTATCGATAGAGTATATCGGGACAAACTCCAAGATTGCGGATCCGCTTACTAAGGGATTACCACCCAAAATATTTCATGAGCATACTGCTCGTATGGATGTCATGTTATTAAATTATGTACAGTTTTAGTGAGAGTTTGTTATTTTAAATGCTCTTATGATACTTTTCGGTTATTAATGACTTAAGGATATTTTATGGGGTTAATCATATTTTATCCCCTTAAACAATACCCCATTTCTCAATTTATCCCCTAACCTTTAATTTTGCTCACTTAACCCCCTTTAGGACAAAATTGCCCTTGCATTATTTTGACTTTTCATTTACCTTGTTTTCTTTTCTTTTATTTCTTTTTCTCTTTCTTTTTTATTTAATTCTTTCTCTTTTCCACAAAAATCTTCACCTTAATGATTGAAATTAAAAAAGAGGAATTGCAGAGATCTATCTTCTCCTTAAATGATTAAAAAAATATTCAAATCACTTTCCTAAAATACAATTTTTTTAGCCTTTCAATTCTTTTAATTTTGGATTTTCCTCTTTCCTTTCTAGTTTCTCATTTTATTCTCAAGAAAATATCATAAGATAAAATTGTTTTCCTTTCTTTTATTTCTTTTTCTTTTTCTTCTCTCTTTCATCCTTCCTAATAGAAATTCCATTTCAACGAAAATTTTTGTTTTGAATTTGTAATTGCATATTTCTGGATGAAGGTTTAAAAGACATCAAAAACTAATTTTGATTTTTTGTATAATGCCACGTGTCACAAATTTCAATTGATGATTATTAATCAGGTCACAATTTCATCTTAAAATATTTTCTTGGGAATAAAATGAGAAACTAGAAAGGAAAGAGGAAAACCCAAAATTAAAAGAATTGAAAGGCTAACAAAATTGTATTTTAGGAAAGTGATTTGAATATTTTTTTAATCATTTAAGGAGAAGATAGATCTCTGCAATTCCTCTTTTTTAATTTCAATCATTGAGGTGAAAATTTTTGTGGGAAAGAGTAAGAATTAAATAAAAAAGAAAGAGAAAAAGAAATAAAAGAAAGGAAAACAAGGTAAATGAGAAGTCAAAATAATGCAAGGGCAATTTAGTCCTAAATGGGGTTAAGTGAGTAAAATTAAAGGTTAGGGGGTAAACTGAGAAATAGGGTATTCTTTAAGGCGATAAAATGTGATTAACCCTATTTTATGCATAAATAAAGTTTGGATTTATTTGCACTCTGACTTTGGTATGACTTTATCTCATTGTAGACACCAAATTTTTGTCAATCTTTAATATTTTAGTGAATTTTTTTCTATTTAATGAGTTATTTATTTTCTTACATTTTAATGTGTATTTTTCTCATTTTTTTTGCAGGTTTATTTTAGGACCAAAAAAAAATCAAAAAAATAAAAAATCAAATCAAAATCAAATTATTACAAAACTTACACATTTTCATCATTTTCCCTACCAAAAAACACTTAACCCATTCCTACACTCAACTTTCTTGATCTTTCTTGTCATTGGGTAAAAAATAATCATTTTGACCAAACAAACACACAAACTCCCCACCTTTACTTCCTCAATCTCCTCTCTCGGCTCTCACAGACAGAAGGCAAGAAGCTCAAAAGACAAGCCACAAAAAAAAAAAACAAAAACACTCCAATCCCTCTAGCCTCACTTGGCAGAGGCAAAAAAAAAAAAGAGAAACGCACGAGAGAAGAGGAAATGAAGCTCTCAGAATTTTGCAGCCTGACCCCTCACTCTCTCCCTCTCTCGGACTTGGGCAGAGGAAAGAAACAGAGAAGAAGAAAAAAAATCTTCCCCAACTCCTCTCGGTTCCATCTCAACCTCACATACACCTACATTGAGGTAATTTTTAGTTTTGTCCAGCACGTTAAATCAAATGCTTCATTGTTTAGTTTTCTTTCGTTTCTGCTGGCTGCCTTGCATTGTTGTTGTTGTATTGTTAAAAAATTGGGAAATGGCATGAACTAGATTGAGGAAAGGGAAATGTTTCTCGTGCATGCATATTAACTGTTTGAAAAAATGCCAAAATGGAAAACGAGTTAAAAGCTGGGCATGGTGCATGTTGTTTTTTGTCAAAATAGATGACCATTTGACAATGTAGGTCCAAAAAGGTTGCATTATCTAAAAATTTTTGGAGTTTTGAGCCTTCAAAGCATTAGAATAATTTTCTTCATTAGAATAAGATTATAGTTGTAATGTAGAAGCTATAAGGAGTGTTTTGGCATAATTTTATGATTTTTGGTGAAAATTTGAGTGTTTAAAAATATAAAAAACTGGGCTGTTTTTAGCATTTCGGCCCCTTTTGGGTCATCTTTTGTAAAAACTAATTTTAAAAATGGAATTTACACGAAAAGTCGAGTGAGGGGATGTATTTTGGTGAAATTTGGTAACGGGAGAGGTTGCCGGTGACCGCCGGCGGCGGCGGTCCGGCAGCGGCAGCTGCCATGGCCGATAGCTAAAGAAGCTTCAGCTGGCCAGGCAAGAAGAAGAAACGGACGGTGAAGAGAAGAAAGAAAAAGGAAGGAAAAAGAAAAAAAGAATTGGGCTAATGTTTATTTTTCTAATGGGCCAAGAGTTAGTTTTGGTTGGGTTTCGGGAATGGGTTTTGTTTTATTTCCTTTGGGTTTCAGTTGGGTTAGAAGGTCAGAGCCCATGTTTTTTCGACTGGGCTTAGGTAGTATCCGGCCCAAATAAATAAAATGATGGCCCAGTGGCCTTTTTCTTGCCCAAATTAGAAACCGAAAGTTGCACTTTAACCCCTGATCTTTGAAGTAGTTTCACTGTGACCCAGAACATTTCAAATTCCCTTCATCTAGGTCCTTAAGTTAATTTCACTTTGGTCCCTAAATTTTATCTTTCATTTAATTTTGACCCCTAAACTTCGGAAAAATGTACTTTTTGTCCCCAAAAGTTTTTCAGTTTTTTTTCAATTTAGTCCCTAGTGAATTTTGACTATCTTTATTATGATTGTTTCTTTTCTTAAATAGCTAATTATGTTACTTTTGAATATATTTAACTTGTGATTTTAGATGTTCTTAAATTTCTTTACATTTGACATGTCAAGGTGAATTTGGTACTTTTATTATTATTATTTTTCAATTAAATTGGTGCCATGATTCTTTTGTTCATTTTGAGTATAAATAGGGTAATTCGACTCCATATAGTCGCCACTTCAAAAGGGAGGTACCCCTATTATTATTATTTCGATGTCAATTATGTGCTCTTATGTGCTCCTATGTGTTTATATGTTTTTATATGCTTTATTTATTTGATTTAAATGTTCATCCAAATTTTCTTATGTTTTTTAGTTAATTTTATAATTATTTGAGAGGCATTTAAATACCTCAAAAATGTAATAGATAGGATAATTAAATTTGTTTTATTATATTTTTCCCTTTTAGAGTTGTAGTTAGGCTCCCCGATATAATAGGTAGGTTGTGTGTTATGTGACTTATGTGTTATGTGCCTTACCCGCTTTCCTTAGGATTTTTTGCATCTAGATATTATGCTTATGTGTTACGTGCTACGTGTTCTTATGTGTTTATTTGTTTTAATTTTTGCCTATTTGTCTTATTATTTATTATTAATGTATGATGTCACCACACTAGTCCAATGCTAGTTGTGGCTTTTCCCCCTCCGCTTACTTGCTAGTCCAACGCTAGTAAGGATTTTTTAGAAATGGGTTAGTCCAATGTTAGACCTATAGATCGTTCATGCATTAGTTTTATTTTTTGTGTGATATTCATTACATTTTCATGCATATTTTATTTTTTAGGATCTTTTCCCATTTGCATGATATTCCCTACTATCTATTATCCCCCTATCCTCCATGTGTTAATCATGTCATTTAGAATTGCATCTCATTTAAGTTAGTTCATTTGCTTGTTCATGTTTGGAGAATTATTCTTTAAATATGGGAAATGGGGTGATTATAACTTTTTAGTTTAAATACTCCATTAATCCCTATATAAGAAAATCATGTCACGAATTTTTGTCCCCGGTACCCGTTATGCTTGCATTTCCTTTTTCTTTGCTCACTTATACCTTATGTATATAATTTAATTTTCTTTTCTTTTCTTTTGATTTCATCATTCGCATACTCGTGACATATTCAAGGAATTATTTTGGCCTTCGCAATTAATGCGATTGGTTCAATTAAACCCTTGAATGAACATTTTGTCCCTTTTGATATTTTTAAATTTAGATTTGCATTCATGTAGGAAACATCCAAACGCGAAAAAATTAAGGGTTAGATTAGAAAAATTTTGACTAAACCTCGCAACTAGCTTCGACTAGGTTGAAAGGGTGCCTTAGGTTTGAGTTAATCGAACCTTTGCCTTCCCTTTCTTCAACCGTGACTCCCGAACCCATTTTCTCTGTTTTTTCAAAGATTTGAAGTTGTCAAAAAGGGTTTTGTTTTATTTTATTTTTGTCAAAAAATATTTTTTGTGGTGACTTGGTAGACCAAAACTCAATACCAAGTGGCGACTCCTATTTTTCTTAAAAACCCTTTTAAACTAAATTTTGGATCCAAATTGTCGCATTTTATTTTAAGTCCCATTCTATGTTCTTTTTCACTTGTTTTAAAATAAAATCACATCCCTTGTAAACACATCTTTTATAAAACTCATTATATTTCCATCGCGAAAAATGGAGCGCGACAGCTTGGCGACTCCACTGGGAATCTAGAGAGTCCAAACATTTGGTTTAGTTGTCTTTTTCTTTTTTTAATCCTTTTTATTTATCATATTTGGATGTTTTAGGTTGCATTTTTTTTCCTTTTTAGGATGTTTTGCATTTCACCCTCGTATTCGTTCATCGTTCCACGTGTATGTGATGAATGATTTATTTATTTATTTTTGTTTATTTACTTATTTGTATCGCGCTTTGCATTTGGGGTGGGGAATATTACTCTAGAGTCTCGCATTGGTTCTCGATCCCTCCCCTCCAAACCGAGCACTAGCATACGTGCATAAGTTTTATTTTTTATCCCTCATTTATTTTTCTTTTAGTGGCTTGTCACGCCACTCTTCCCTATTAGGATTAGGCGACTCACTTGGATGTGTGATCGCGACACGACGTGTGCGTAGCATGATCCGAAGGGTCACTCAATCTTCTATTTTAAGCTTTGGGTTGATAGCCTTTAGCTTTTAGTCGAAAATTGAGGATTTAGGATCGATTCACTTGGACACGTGACCGCGGCACGACGTGCACGTAGCAATGTCTGGGGGATCACTCGAACCACCGACTAAGGGCTTTGGAATTGATGATCCTTCGCCCTTTTGTCTGAAGGCTTGGGAACCTGAAACTTTATCGAGTTTAGATGCATTAGTGAGCTCAACCTCATGCATCCATTTAGAAATCACCTAGGGTAGAGTCTGTCTTACCCTATTAGGGACACTATTCACGAGGGAGGGATCCAACCCCTCTTTTCCTTTATTGTTTTATCTCTGTGTATTACTTTGCTATAATGTGTTATGTGAATTTATCTGATTGAACTAATTTTTCTTGATTTTTGTCTCCATTGCTACACAAACCTTAGAAATAAGAGTCCTGACATGGTACTCGTTTAGGACAAGATCGCCTTTTATATCAAGCACGTTTAAATTTTAGTTAATTGCATACGCATATGTATTGTACATCATTTTAGGCTTACCCCGGCGTTTAAATGAGGCATTTTTAGGTCATATTTCAATTACTTCATTGTATATTTAACATGCTTTAATAAACTGGCATCATGCATCAACCATAGAGGGAATGCCGCATAGGGGATCCCACGTTAGAAATAAGCCACCCTGTGTCTCGGATATGTAATCCAATGAGACTTGCACGTTTATATTTTTGTATCATCCAAAAGGGCAGTGCACAAGGTAAGGTAGGATTCGATCCTTTCCGCGATGATGACTTTGAGAATGATAGAATAGTTTTTGCACATTAGAATATGAGCCTCTAATAATCATTTTTTTTTGGCCATTTTTTTTTTCAAGGCTGTTAAAAATCCCTTGCATAATGGACATTAAATTGAAGAAATTCACAAATAATTCCTCATTGTTGAGATGATAAATATATCACGGCCAAATCTTGATTTTAAAAAACTCATAGACTAATGCATCACAATGAATTTTTTTTTGAAACTACCAATGGGTTGACAATCTAGTCAACTTTCAAATAAACCATCAATTTCATTCCCCCCATTTTTACATCTAAGATGATTAAGTCAATTTTCTGGATAGACCATCCATTCCATATAATTTTGCTCATTTTTAGATAAATTATCAATTTCAATCAATTCGTTTGATCTGTTTATTCATTTTTAGGGTGATCCAGTCAATTTTGAATAAATCATCAATTTCGTTCAATTCATTTGACTAGTTTACTCTTTTCTAAGGTGATCAAGTCAATTTTGAATAAGCCATCAATTTCATTCGATCCATTTCACTGAAGAAACTAGTCGAGGCATTTCAATTCTTAAAAAATAAGTTTTTCACACTAAATTGATTTTGATATCATTTTATGTGTCAATCAAAGCAATCAATTCATTCGGACTTTGTCTTCATTTTATTAGGACAAATTGTCTCTTGTCACTCCAATTATCCAATTTTTTCAAAATTGTCTTTTAATTGAATCTCAATAAGTCAATCGGATCCATCAGGTATTGTATGGTGCCTACCCCAGAGGATTGCATTTTTCATACTAGACCAACCCTTGGCATAAAAGGGTTCCTCCATAGGTCATGCATCCGAATTTTTTTGGATATTTACTAACTCTTATCTTTTTCTTTTTCTTTATTTTATTGGAAAAGCTAAGTGAGAGCTAAATCTAAAAGGCAATTCCTTTCAACACTCTCAGGTAATATTTAAACATAGCTTCTCGTCGAAACCCCATCATAACACGATCCCGTAGTCAAGCCCAGAGGAATCGTGTAAACATGAGTTCACAACCGGAACTGTCGGATAGGTCTACTACTACAGCTCAACCTGAAACTACAAATTTGGGGGTTCAGCTAACCGAGATGCTTGCTAAGTTTAGCGAAATGACTACCGAGATGGCGGCCCAGAGGAAATTGATTGATCGACTTATCAACAGTGGTGTTCAACCCGAACCCGAACCTGTCAGGCAGCCTGAGCCAGAACCATTTGTCATACCTTCCACTCAGACTTCTTTTACGCCATCCTTCCCTATTCCACCCGAAGAAACTTTCACCTATACCACAACAAATTTGACATACACTTACCCTCATAATCCTTCATTCTTTCCTACTTACACGCAAGGTCCACGACCCCATATCACTTCAAATATACCCCCTGAGCCGCATACCTTTTATCACACTGCAGTAGAGCCCTTTTTGCCAGACCACACTGTCCAAGCTAAACCGAAAATAGGAGAATCTTCTGCTCCTGTCGATATGAAATTGCTCAAGCGCCTGGACCGTTTTGATGAATTTATAAGGAAAAGTCAGGGGTTAAACAAGTAAGGAGTGCTGGACTACGATGAGTTTTGCCTTTTTCCTGATGTACAATTGCCTGTGGGGTTCAAGACTGATGAGAACATGAAGATTTGCATGGATTCCTTTCATTTTACAAGTCTTCACATTCTAATGATGGTTGATGGTGCAATCGGGCTCGAGAATCATTGAAGATCCAAATTTTCCAAATTTTAATTGGCTTCCAAATCTTGATTGGTATCTTGATTGATTTCCAAATCTTGATTGATATCTTGATTGATTTCCAAATTGAGAGTTAAGTAAGTCGCTTGAATTAGGGAATAAAGGCTAAGGTCATGTTGACCATAGTTAAGCCAATTGAGTCAGTTAGTTCCCTATTCTAATTAAATTAGAGTTTTAGAGAAGTAGTTAATTACTTCCAAATTTATTTAGGAAGTTGTGTCAAGTCAAATAAGGAAGCTTGTATTGTTTCCAATTTAGATTAGGGTTTTGAGTCTTGTAAGGCTATAAATAGCCAACTTTATTTAATTATTGAAAAGACAATTATGAGATGAATAAAAATTGAGAGTTTTCTCTTTCTTGTTCCTTTGGGAGCGTTCCTTGATACAAAGTGAGTTGTATCTCCTTTGTTCAAGTTTCGGCTTATCAATTCAAGACCATGTTGAATTGTGGCGCCTTCTACACTTGCCTGAAGTTCACTAATTCGTTTGGTTACGGGTTGAGATAATATCAACAAGTTCGTAGTCACGGGGATTAGAGGGGTCGTAAGGTCTTTCCATCTTTGTATCCATAACCTGGTCAAGATAGATCCTTCCGCTGCCTGATCGATTCGGTTCTTCAAGACAGGTTCTTGTTGGGTCGAGTTCGTATCATCTGGTATCAGAGCTTCGGCTCTTGATTCAGGTTAATATCCTTTTTCTTTTCTTATTTGTCTATTTTTTTTTCTATCGAAACCCTAGCCGCCTTTCAATTTTAAAAGAAAAAAATTTTTTTGATTCTTGTTTTTTTTTTATTATTTTATCACTTGAGTCTAACCTACCCCCTTGATTGATCGAGGTTGGAATTTCTTGGTGTGATTACGTTCTTGAAAACAGGTTTTTCAAGGGTTTACCTCCCATTAAATTTCTTCCAAGTGAAGTCCTAACCTTGCATCGAGTCGTCAATAGCAAAAAAAAATACTGTTCACAGCGGTACTGTTCATCGGAACTGTTCACACTGTATCAGTACTGTTCATCGCCGCAACTGTAGCAGTACTGTTCATCGTACTGTAGCAGTACTATTCATCCGAAAATTATTATTATTATTATTTTTTTTCTCTTTTTTCCCCATACCTTGTGGTTGTTTCTTGTTGTTCTTGCTTCTTGTAGTTGGCTTGATAATTTCTTGAAGTTCTTGGATTACATATAACATTCTCCAAGTTATTCCTTTGTAAACAAGCACTCGATTTGAGGACAAATCGTCTTTCAAGAGGAGGGGAATGATGAGAACATGAAGATTTGCATGGATTCCTTTCATTTTACAAGTCTTCACATTCTAATGATGGTTGATGGTGCAATCGGGCTCGAGAATCATTGAAGATCCAAATTTTCCAAATTTTAATTGGCTTCCAAATCTTGATTGGTATCTTGATTGATTTCCAAATCTTGATTGATATCTTGATTGATTTCCAAATTGAGAGTTAAGTAAGTCGCTTGAATTAGGGAATAAAGGCTAAGGTCATGTTGACCATAGTTAAGCCAATTGAGTCAGTTAGTTCCCTATTCTAATTAAATTAGAGTTTTAGAGAAGTAGTTAATTACTTCCAAATTTATTTAGGAAGTTGTGTCAAGTCAAATAAGGAAGCTTGTATTGTTTCCAATTTAGATTAGGGTTTTGAGTCTTGTAAGGCTATAAATAGCCAACTTTATTTAATTATTGAAAAGACAATGATGAGATGAATAAAAATTGAGAGTTTTCTCTTTCTTGTTCCTTTGGGAGCGTTCCTTGATACAAAGTGAGTTGTATCTCCTTTGTTCAAGTTTCGGCTTATCAATTCAAGACCATGTTGAATTGTGGCGCCTTCTACACTTGCCTGAAGTTCACTAATTCGTTTGGTTACGGGTTGAGATAATATCAACAAGTTCGTAGTCACGGGGATTAGAGGGGTCGTAAGGTCTTTCCATCTTTGTATCCATAACCTGGTCAAGATAGATCCTTCCGCTGCCTGATCGATTCGGTTCTTCAAGACAGGTTCTTGTTGGGTCGAGTTCGTATCAAAGACCCAGAAATTTAACAAGTATGATGGGATAGGTAATCCCAAAACACACCTCCGACTGTTTGCTAACAAGTTAGGAAGACCCGTAGATGATGAAAATCTGCCTCTAAGGCTATTCCCGGAAAATCTGGAGGGGGATGCACTCGATTGGTATTCCAATTTGAAACCGGAGGAAGTAAAGACCTGGCTTGACTTGTCTAATGCTTTCGTGAGGCAGTACGAATACAATTGTGAGCTGGCTCCGACGCGAACCACACTGGAAGGAACGAAGAGGAGACCATCTGAGGACCACAAAACTTATGCCAAGAGGTGGTGGGAAATAGTTGCAAAAGTTGAGCCACCAATGACTGAGGATGAAATTATTCGCACCTTTATTAAGGCACATGATCCTCCGTACTTTGAGAAAATTTTTCGCATGACTGGGTGCTCGTTTGCCACTATTGTCAATAACCTCGAAGAATATGATGATTTCGTAAGAGTTGGGAAGATCGTTAATGTCTCTGCCCTCAAATCGCAATTGAATGCTCTGCAAGGACAAGGGAGCAGTGGGAAAAAGACGCAGTTTAAAAAGGAAGAGGGGGAAGCTGCCTTTATTTGGGACCATAACCCTACACCGAAACCCAGATTTCAACACAGCCCAACATATTCACCGTCTTATCCCTGCTATCCAAGTTCTCACCCTGTCTACAACACTAATATCACCCACCCCCGATCTCGCCCAAATTACGCCAACCCGCCTACAACCCCTTTCCAAATATCTCAACCGAATTTTCAACAAACTCGTCCTCTTCCTCCTTACAAGAGATTTCCCCCACCAAACAAACCCACCTATAATTATCCCCAACCCACTGAAACTTACAATCAAAATCGTACCCGAACATTCACCAATTTAAGCAGGCCTTTGGACCAGTTGTATGAGCAATTAAAGGCTGCCGGTAAAATAGGTGTGATTCCCCCTCCAACTTACCCTTATGGCATACCTGCTGGATACAATCCACAGGCTATTTGTGCTTATCATTTAGGGGCACCTGGTCACGCCACTGCCGATTGTCGACTCCTCAAACATAAAATTCAAGACATGATCGAGGCAGGGGAAATAGTGTTAAGGAAAAAGGGTGAACAAGGACCGAGCATAAGTACAAATCCCTTTCCCGAACACAAAGACGCCTTTGAGGCATCCACCCCCAATGAAGAAATTTGAAAATCCTGAAGGAGGTTTGCACAATTGGATTGCCGAGTATCTTCCCTCTCGAAGGGAATTTCGGTGAATTTGGGGATTGTCATTGGCTAAAAATTCATGAAAATTGTCACTGTTTTGTGTAAATAGTTTTATCAAGCTCAATCAAGTTTTTGCTAAAACAATTTTTGCATTATCAAGTTCCTGTGTTTTTCAATAGAGTGTATAGTTACATCTTTTCATACCATTTTGTTGATTGCTTATTTTCTTCTAAATTCTTTTAGATTGCCAAAAATAAAATTATTTGACCCTTTGGATATCACTGTTCTGAAATCCGATGATGGCAATCTCGATATCACTCACGACTTTGGGACTATGGAATTCGAATTTCAAAATGAGAGCGATAATGAGGAAGTATTTGACTCTTTTTCAAAAGGGTTTGAACAATATGAAGAGAAATCTAAACTGAACCTAGAAGAAACGGAGATTGTTAACATTGGCACTGAGACTGAGGTCAAAGAAATAAGGATAAGTATACATCTGAATGAAAAGCAGAAAAGAAATTCCCTTCATTGCTTATTCTAATGGAAGCCAAGTTAGAAGAAACTGATTGGTTAAAGTAGAGATTTTTAACAATTGGCTCTGATTGATGAAAAGCGTCTGAATGCTATATGTCGCGGCCAATGCTACCAAAAACGCATGACCCGTGCTTACAACAAAAATGTCCACCAGCGATCCTCCGAAGAAGAAGACAAAGTGCTAAAGCGAATTTTGCCAATGCAAGATGAAACCAAAGGCAAATTTGCTCCAAACTAGCAAGACCCATTTGTCGTTCAAAAGGTGCTACCGGGCGGAGCACTTGTTTTAGCAGAGATGGATGGACAGACATTCCCTCAACCTATCGACTTAGACATGTGTAAAAAGTTCTTTATTTGATTATGCAAATTTCTTTTAGAAATCACGCAAGGGACGAGACAAAAAGTCAGGTCATCTTCCTTTTCAATTAAAATATTTCATCCCTAGTTATCCTCTTTGAGCTATCAGAATAATAATTTTCGTTTGGCAGCCCCTGAGAATTGCAAACCCCACACTGGGACAAATTTATTTTGAAAGAGAGATGAAAGAAAAATAAAATGAAAAAAGAGAGAGAAAAAGAAAAACCCCACACTGGGGGCAAATTTATTTTGAAAGAGAGATGATAAAATAGAAAACCCGCACACCGGGGCAAAAGTGAGGGAATGTAATGAAAAATGCAAAGAGAGAAAAATCCAATCAAACAGGGGCAAATTTTCCTCGGTTTCATTCAAAAATTGGAGATAATTTCAAAATGATGCAATCCCAGGTTATTTCACACCTCTCATAAAAAAAAAAAAAATTTGCTTTCAAGTCTCAACTTTTCTTGAAAAACACCACACCTGACCTCATTACAAAAGCCCAAAATCCTGGCTTTCGTCACTTGCTGTATTTCTATTAGGAAGTTCGCTAATCAATTGGCAAGTGATGTCCATAATGCTTTCGCCTAATCTTATAGGAGAAGCGCATTTTACTGATGCCAGCAATCTTCAACTCACATGCCGGAGTTGATCATGTTCGAGATTTTCTATTGTTCCTTAGATGAAAACCCGAAAGGACACCTCAAAAAAAGGGAAAAAGAAAAAAAAAAGAGAAAATAAAAGCAAAAGAAAAGCAAAACAAAAAAAACAAAAAGGGTGGGGGCAACCTTGGTGAAAACCCGAAAGGGCGCCAAGATAGGGTTCTGCAGTAAGCGAGCACGAGGAGAGACAGCTGGTGACTTTGGTTCATTTGAATTTCTCTTCGTTTTGTTATACTTCTGCCAATGTTGAATTCCGGAACAAAGATATCCAGAGATTCGAATATGACATCCGTTGGCCAAAAGCTGTGTCACGTTGTAAAAATGTTCTTTTGCAAATACATTCTTATGAAGCTCATCTTTTCTCAATTGCTTGTATTCATGGAATTTTGTAGGCTTAAAGCCCAATTAGTTGCATTTGCATTCTTTTGCATATCCATTTCTGCATGACATGTGAAATTACCTTGCATACTTCATTTTTTTTATTTTTTATTTTATCATTGAATTTTGGTGAATGACAATCCCTATGGTTTATTCGAAGCATACTTGGATTCAGTCATCTTTTGGAAATGGTTGAGATTCAACAAAGCTGGCTACGCAGGTTTCACAATATGGCAAAATGAATACCTGGTCAGTCTAGAAAAATGCCACAGCAAAAGTGGATGAAGGCATCAAAAGACTCATGTTTACACAATTCTCAAAGGGAAACGGATCAAATGATGGTGGCAATTTCTTTGTTCTTTCTCTTTTGCAAAAAAATTTCATGCATAGATGAAAACAATCACAACTTGCACTGGAGTCGGTATCGGAAAGAGTTCTCCAGTGAACAAAGACGGATCGAAAAATGTTGCAAGCAAGTTTGATCAAAAGGTGCAACAACATGGCAATGCAGAATCAACTATTGGCTCAGATGCATAAACTTAACCTCTACTGGGGCAAAATTTTGGGCTATTTTCAAGTAAGTATACTGGAATTTCCCATTTTAAATTCTCGTTCGGGTCAATCCCATGTTTAATTTTCTGTTCGGGTCAATCCCATGTTTAAATTCTCGTTCGGGTCAGTCCCATGTTTAAATTCTCGTTCGGGTCAGTCCTATGTTTAAATTTCTTATTCGGGTCAGTCCCATGTTTAATTTTTTGTTCGAGTCAGTCCCATGTTTAATTTTTCGTTCGGGTCAGTCCCATGTTTAAATTCTCGTTCGGGTCAGTTCCATGTTTAAATTTCTTGTTCGGGTCAGTCCCATGTTTAATTTTTCGTTGGGGTCAGTCCCATGTTTAATTTTCTGTTCGGGTCCCATGTCTCGTTCGGGTCAGTTCCATGTTTAATTTCTCGTTCGGGTCAGTCCCATGTTTAAATTCGGGTCAGTCCCATGTTTAATTTCTCGTTCGGGTCAGTCCCATGTTTAAATCGTTTCAGTCCCATGTTTAATTCTCGTTCGGGTCAGTCCCATGTTTAATTTCTATTCGGGTCAGTCCCATGTTTAAATTCTCGTTCGGGTCAGTCCCATGTTTAAAATTTCTTGTTCCCATGTTTAATTCTCGTTCGGGTCAGTCCCATGTTTAAATTTTCTGTTCGGGTCAGTCCCATGTTAAAATTCGTTCGGGTCAGTCCCATGTTTAAATTTGTTCGGGCCAGTCCCATGTTTAAATTCTCGTTCGGGTCAGTCCCATGTTTAAATTCTGTTCGGGTCAGTCCCATGTTTAAAAGTCGGTCAGTCCCATGTTTAATTTCTCGTTCGGGTCAGTCCCATGTTTAAATTTCTTGTTCGGTCAGTCCCATGGTTCGGGTCAGTCCCATGTTCGGGTCAGTCCCATGTTTAATTCTCGTTCGAGTCAGTCCCATATTTAAAAATTTTCGTTTGGGCCAGTCCCATGTTTAAATTCTTGTTCGGGCCAGTCTCATTTTAAATTTCTTGTATGACTCAGTTCCATTTTAAATTTCTGGTTCGGATCAGTCCCGTTTTAAATTTTTGTTCGGGTCAAGTCCATTTTAAAATTTTGGGGTCAGTCTTCATTTCAAAAGCGTCAGTCTTTCGAATAGCTTGCATTTGAACTACGTTTGACCTGATTCCCATGGCGGGATACGTAGACAACTCTACATGAGTTCGATCACGTTTTTGTAATTTCATTGCATCATTTTGCTCAATAATTATAATCAAGTGTTGGCTTGTTTATTTTTAGCTCAGGTGCAGTTAAAAGAAACAGGTAAGCAATTTGGTGTCTACGTCTTTGTCTTTGTCTAGAGTTTCAAAGAAACTCAAGACAAAGAGGGGCAAGCTGTAGACACCAAATTTTTGTCAATCTTTAATATTTTAGTGAATTTTTTTTCTATTTAATGAGTTATTTATTTTCTTACATTTTAATGTGTATTTTTCTCATTTTTTTTGCAGGTTTATTTTAGGACCAAAAAAAAATCAAAAAAATAAAAAATCAAATCAAAATCAAATTATTACAAAACTTACACATTTTCATCATTTTCCCTACCAAAAAACACTTAACCCATTCCTACACTCAACTTTCTTGATCTTTCTTGTCATTGGGTAAAAAATAATCATTTTGACCAAACAAACACACAAACTCCCCACCTTTACTTCCTCAATCTCCTCTCTCGGCTCTCACAGACAGAAGGCAAGAAGCTCAAAAGACAAGCCACAAAAAAAAAAAAAAAAACACTCCAATCCCTCTAGGCTCACTTGGTAGAGGCAAAAAAAAAAAAAAAAGAAACGCACGAGAGAAGAAGAAGTGAAGCTCTCGAAATTTTGCAGCCTGACCCCTCACTCTCTCCCTCTCTCTCCCTCTCTCGGACTTGGGTAGAGGAAAGAAACAGAGAAGAAGAAAAAAAATCTTCCCCAACTCCTCTCGGTTCCATCTCAACCTCACACACACCTACATTGAGGTAATTTTTAGTTTTGTCCAGCACGTTAAATCAAATGCTTCATTGTTTAGTTTTCTTTCGTTTTTGCTGGCTGCCTTGCATTGTTGTTGTTGTATTGTTAAAAAATTGAGAAATGGCATGAACTAGATTGAGGAAAGGGAAATGTTTCTCGTGCATGCATATTAACCGTTTGAAAAAATGCCAAAATGGAAAACGAGTTAAAAGCTGGGCATGGTGCATGTTGTTTTTGTCAAAATAGATGACCATTTGACAATGTAGGTCCAAAAAGGTTGCATTATCTAAAAAAATTTGGAGTTTTGAGCCTTCAAAGCATTAGAATAATTTTCTTCATTTTTGGGGCTGTTTTGACTTAATGCATCATTTTGTTGTTGTTTATTTGTCAAACTAAGATTATAGTTGTAATGTAGAAGCTATAAGGAGTGTTTTGGAATAATTTTATGATTTTTGGTGAAAATTTGAGTGTTTAAAAATATAAAAAACAGGGCTGTTTTTTAGCATTTCGGCCCCTTTCGGGTCATCTTTTGTAAAAACTAATTTTAAAAATGGAATCTACACGAAAAATCGAGTGAGGGGATTTATTTTGGTGAAATTTGGTAACGAGAGAGGTTTCCGGCGACCGCCGGCGGCGGCAGTCAGACGGCGGCAGCTGCCATGGCCGATAGCTGAAGAAGCTTCAGCTGGCCGGGCAAGAAGAAGAAACGGACGGTGAAGAGAAGAAAGAAAAAGGAAGGAAAAAGAAAAAAAGAATTGGGCTAATGTTTATTTTTTTGATAGGCCAAGAGTTAGTTTTGGTTGGGTTTCGGGAATGGGTTTTGTTTTATTTCCTTTGGGTTTCGGTTGGGTTAGAAGGTCAGAGCCCATGTTTTTTCGGCTGGGCTTAGGTAGTATCCGGCCCAAATAAATAAAATGATGGCCTTTTTCTTGCCCAAATCAGAAACCGAAAGTTGCACTTTAATCCCTGATCTTTGAAGTCGTTTCACTGTGACCCAGAACATTTTAAATTCCTTTCATCTAGGTCCTTAAGTTAATTTCACTTTGGTCCCTAAATTTTATCTTTCATTTAATTTTGACCCCTGAACTTTGGAAAAAATACTTTTTGTCCCCAAAAGTTTTTCACTTTTTTTTGCAATTTAGTCCCTAGTGAATTTTGACTATCTTTATTATGATTGTTTCTTTTCTTAAATAGCTAATTATGTTACTTTTGAATATATTTAATTTGTGATTTTAGATGTTCTTAAATTTCTTTACATTTGACATGTCAAGGTGAATTTGGTACTTTTATTATTATTATTTTTCAATTAAATTGGTGCCATGATTCTTTTGTTCATTTTGAGTATAAATAGGGTAATTCGACTCCATATAGTCGCCACTTCAAAAGGGAGGTACCCCTATTATTATTATTTCGATGTCAATTATGTGCTCTTATGTGCTCCTATGTGTTTATATGTTTTTATATGCTTTATTTATTTGATTTAAATGTTCATCCAAATTTTCTTATGTTTTTTAGTTAATTTTATAATTATTTGAGAGGCATTTAAATACCTCAAAAATGTAATAGATAGGATAATTAAATTTATTTTATTATATTTTTCCCTTTTAGAGTTGTAGTTAGGCTCCCCGATATAATAGGTAGGTTGTGTGTTATGTGACTTATGTGTTATGTGCCTTACCCGCTTTCCTTAGGATTTTTTGTATCTAGATATTATGTTATGTGTTACGTGCTACGTGTTCTTATGTGTTTATTTATTTTAATTTATGCCTATTTTTCTTATTATGTATTATTAATGCATGACGTCACCACACTAATCCAATGCTAGTTGTGGCTTTTCCCCCTCCGCTTACTTGCTAGTCCAACGCTAGTAAGGATTTTTTAGAAATGGGTTAGTCCAATGTTAGACCCGTAGATCGTTCATGCATTAGTTTCATTTTTTGTGTGATATTCATTACATTTTCATGCATATTTTATTTTTTAGGATCTTTTCCCATTTGCATGATATTCCCTATTATCTATTATCCCCCTATCCTCCATGTGTTAATCATGTCATTTAGAATTGCATCTCATTTAAGTTAGTTCATTTGCTTGTTCATGTTTGGAGAATTATTCTTTAAATATGGGAAATGGGGTGATTATAACTTTTTAGTTTAAATACTCCATTAATCCCTATATAAGAAAATCATGTCACGAATTTTGTCCCCCGTACCCGTTATGCTTGCATTTCCTTTTTCTTTGCTTACTTATACCTTATGTATATAATTTAATTTTCTTTTCTTTTCTTTTGATTTCATCATTCGCATACTCGTGACACCTTCAAGGAATTATTTAGGCCTTCGCAATTAATGCGATTGGTTCAATTAAACCCTTGAATGAACATTTTGTCCCTTTCGATATTTTTAAATTTAGATTTGCATCCATGTAGGAAACATCCAAACGCGATAAAATTAAGGGTTAGATTAGGAAAATTTTGACTAAACCTCGCAACTAATTTCGACTAGGTTGAAAGGGTGCCTTAGGTTTGAGTTAATCGAACCTTTGCCTTCCCTTTCTTCAACCGTGACTCCCGAGCCCATTTTCTCTGTTTTTTCAAAGACCTGGAGTTGTCAAAAAGGGTTTTGTTTTATTTTATTTTTGTCAAAAAATATTTTTTGTGGTGAATTGGTAGACCAAAACTCAATACCAAGTGGCGACTCCTATTTTTCTTAAAAACCCTTTTAAACTAAATTTTGGATCCAAATTGTCGCATTTTTTTTTAAGTCCCATTCTATGTTCTTTTTCACTTGTTTTAAAATAAAATCACATCCCTTGTAAACACATCTTTTATAAAACTCATTATATTTCCATCGCGAAAAATGGGGCGCGACAACTCATAAAATTTAAGATGGACCAGTTGGAAATAGGCATGTTATGATCACATTACATGAAATTTTTGTGCTACACATCCACATCATGATTCATGTCATTCAATTATATCAATATATATGAGCATTGATGGGTCGAATTATGAAATTGTAACAAAGGCCGCTTTGATCCTATGTTGATATGATTGATGGATCGAAT
Organism: Coffea eugenioides; assembly: GCF_003713205.1. Taxonomy (NCBI): domain Eukaryota; kingdom Viridiplantae; phylum Streptophyta; class Magnoliopsida; order Gentianales; family Rubiaceae; genus Coffea; species Coffea eugenioides. The sequence goes on along the minus strand of NC_040042.1, from coordinate 16,404,453 downwards.
TGGTTACAGATACATTATGATAATGATAGTAAAGTTGAACTCATACGGTTAATTGTGAAACATAATTATAAGGTTACACATATAGTCCAAGTGGGAGATTGTTGGATCCTTAATCCAACATTGGACTTATATGTGAATAATTATGTGTTGCAAACTGTCAATTAAGGTTAAACCCAATTAAAGTGATCAAATATAGTTTGGACTTAATGTATCTAATAAGGTGTGAGTCTTTAATGTGTAGAGACTTAAGAGTTCCTATTTCTATGATGGACTGAAATAGGGTTCCAAAAGGTAACATGAATGTTACCTATAAATAGAGTTATGGTCCCCAGGTCACACGTATCATTCTATTTGTCGTATTTTCTAGTACCACAAAATATAGCTCTTCCCTGATATCCCATCGTCAGGAAAAATACCAGAGAGATATTAAAGGGCTTTCTCAAGGATCGGCGAATACGTGTTGACATGGAATGCCACCCCAATACATATGAATCCAGGTACGCTTCCGCAATTTTTCTTGTTAATTTATTTCTTGATAATCGCCATATAAATTTTAGGTTTAATAGGTGATGGCTTTCACCAAAGGTTAATATAAATTACCGCCCTAACATTAGTTTCATTTTATCATACTTTTATGCAAATAAATTATATAGTCAAATATAAAATACAATTATGTTACTTATTTTCAAGGATAAAACATCATTTTTTATTGTTTTATTTTTATTTAAATATAAAATAATTTTTTAACTACTCAAATATTGTCACATGATGCTAACATTTTTAGTTTGAAAGTTAAAAGGATTAATTTATAATAAAAAAGTAAACAACTTTAATTTAAAGAAACATTGAATTATGAAATAAAAAACTAAACAAGTGGTAAAGTCTTATACACATTTAAATAAATATCCAGAGTTCAAATCTTTGTTTCAAAAGACAAATAACAATTGTTCAAAAAAAATAACCTGAGACACTTGAAAAATTCAATGGATTCACAGTTGAACCAACAGATCAAACAAGTTTGACCGGATCAACTCCTTATCAAGTCAAACTAGAGCCCCAACTCAACCTAACGAACTATTCACTGAGTTGTATTGTCCAACCGTAGGATTGAGCTGTGTTTAATAACTATAATTTATTAGTATCAAAAAGTAATATTTAAAAATTAATATAATAGAAAAAATAAAAGATCACGTTACTATTCAACTATATAATACATATGAAATAAAATATTTCAATTTAATGCTTATATTCAGGTGATTATCAAATAAGTTTGACTTTATTTATTTAGCAAATTAGACTTCAACAATTAAGTTTTAATATTTAGATTTCAGACTTTGATTTTCAGTTATATCAAATGCCTCCAAGCCGATGTAGCATTTAGTTTTGTACAACATTTAACTCATGCACTCCTAGAGAGTCCAATCTCGCTAATACTATACAAGGTTCCCTGTGATACGAACTGTGATGCTTTCGGTTTTAAGTTGTCCCACTAACTTTTGAGCGAAAATTATGTCCCAAATGCTTACATCAAGTTATTAACTAGTAGCCCATCACACAAGACTTTGTCTATTTTTTTTTTGTCGTAACGGCACATCTAACGTTGTGAGGATCCGAAAGTTATTTTTTTATTTTGTATTCCTAAAAAATTATTTTATACATTTTATATTTTAATCTACTTGTCTTGAATTTTAAGTTAATTTAATGGTTGAATCATGGTTTTTAATCCTATTGCTCCATTCAATTTGTTGCATGTTGAATTTATATTATGTTATGTAAGTGTGACCAATTAGTGAGGTACGCGCAATAAATTTCATGAATTAGAGGGGATGTTGTGCAAAAGAAATTATGTGACAAGAGGTGTTAAGAGGTAATTTAAGAAGTATAAAATATGATAGTGATTAGAGGCAATTAGAAAGACTAAGAGATAAACTTGAACTAGAAGCTGCCAAGTGTCGATGATCTAGCCTTCCTTTGACCAAGGTAAGTCTTGCCCTTATCTTTTATTTTTACAACTAAAAGCCTTCATTTTCTCCTCCTTCTTGGCCGAACTTCATGAGAGAAAAGGGAGAGAAAACTCCTCAAATTCTAGTCTTAATTCTTGTCCAAATTTGTGAGAAATCCAAAGATCAACCCTAATATACTCCGATAGACCTTGAGTTAAGCTTGGAGGGAAGATCTTGGTGGAGTTTTTGGAGGAAGAAAACTCTTGTTTGCTTGGGGTTTTGAGGTAAAGTTTCTAGAAAACATCTCTTTCACTTGTCTCTTGAGATTCATTCAAGATATGTCATGATTGAAATTAAAGGAAGCATGTTAATGAAAGATTTCATGGGTTTGCTAGGGCAGCATGTAATTTTCAGTTTTAATGTTCAATTTCCAGTCTTGATATGCATTTTCTAGCCTTGAGATAAACTTGATAGCTTTGATATGAGATGGTTTAGTTTTGATGTGAACTTTTAAACTTTGGTATATGATTTTCCAGCTTTGGTTGAAATTTCCAGTTTTAGGGTTCAAATTCCAGTTTTAATGTAGTTTACTTGAAGTTTTATATATGTCAAAGTATGATAGCTTTTGTTGCTTTAGGGTGAAAAAGGCATGACTTTTACGGAAGATTTCATGGTTTTCAAGCTTATATTGAAATTTCCAACTTTGGTATAGAAAGGACATAGTCTAGTTTCAAGTTAATCTTTGTGTGATTTTGATGGTTTTCTTGCCAAGCATATATACCACATGATACATGATATGCTAGCCATGTTCTAGTGTGTTTTTGCTATAAGAATAAGGTGGAAATTGACTAGATCATGTTGAAAATTTTGCTGGAATTTTGGGTCGAACTTGGGAAAAAAGTGGGAGAGACTTTTCAACTTTTACCTTGAGGTTTGCGTATATAATCCATGGCTATAATTCTTGGGCGGATTGAATTTTCTGTACAAACATACATCAGTGTTTTGGCCGTAACTTGATGTAGGAAACTTGGATTTAGGTGCTGTTTGTTGTGTTGAAAGCTAGATTTAGAGGACTTTAACTTTGTACAAATTTCTTGCCCTGTTTCTATCTGTCTGACAGTTAACTCGTTAAAGTTAACCCTTATGTCTCGCCTTGATGAGGAAATGATCTTTTATTAGGAATTAGTAGTTAAACATAGTATTAGGCACCTTTCTATGATAATTTGGAGTAGTGTGACATTTTTAACATTGTAATTGAGTATGTTATTATTATGGCCAGGTAAGAAAGGCAGCCATTATTTCAATTACTTGAACTAGCATGGGAATTTCTGGTTTTGAACCTTGAGATTCTTGTCCCACTTTCTTCACAAGTCTTGACTATCATTGACATGTTCTTGTTTCATATGATACTTGACATATTGATTTATCATGCATGAGGTTTCACCCATAGATTTGAATAAGAAAATTTTGCACTTTTAATAGCTATATGGGGGTTAAACCTGCAAATCGCTTTATTGGCTAAGTGAAGTTTCGAAATTCATAGTTTGCATTTATATTGACATGAATTAGCTAGACTCTTGATGTATGACATGACCACAGGACTCGAGAGTGACCGAGAGAAAGAACTATGGTTTGAAGTAAAAAAATTGTGATCAATTGGTGACTGCTCCTACTATATATTAGAACCATGTGATGTATTTGATTGATACCATCATATATATTGAACTACAAATGAATAGGCGAGTGTGTACTTTATCACACTCGACCTAATTTAACTGAAGTCTTGTTATACTGTTACAAGTGAAACATTTCCAAGTGTATTGTTACAAGTGAAATGTTTACAAGTGAATTGATATTCATGTGCATGACTTGAATGTAACTGTTGGGATCCCAAATCCCGTCGGCTAGTTAGTTGAATCGAGCTAGCAAGGGTTTGGTTGAGAAGATTGACGAACCATGAGTACTGTTTACTATTTATTTCACTGTTTAATCCATTGGATGCGTCCTTTGGAATTGGTATACTCGAGTGTTCTAGCATTTTTGAATTTCAATCCCGTTAGGGAATTGGTCGGTGACGGAGATTGGAGTTAAGTGGTACTCTACTGAACTTGTTATAATTCCATGATTAACGAAATGTCAACGGATCCTGGACAAGCTGCTACGGAATTTACTTCCGAAAGCATACTGTATCCTTAATTTGCAAATGAAATACTGAACGGGACCAAATGTTATGTCTAGATTCTGGTAGGAGACACTGTATCAACTGTATCAACATTTGAATATTGGGTGCTCTACCGAGAATCTGGCTGGAGCCACTGTAATAGCTGTATCAACGTTTGAATCTTGGGTGCTCTACTTAGAATCTGGCGGGAGCCACCGTATCAGTACCGTTTCCTTTTCTTTTTGGAGTTAAATTACTTATTTGAATATGTAAACTTTTAATAACATCATTTGTAACTGTTTACTGTATTTGCTTTAAGATAATGATATATGTAATTGATATCTTGCCAATTTGACTGCATATTTTCTTAGAATCTCACTAGATTTTTAATTCATCCCATTATTTGTTTTCCTTAACAGAGTGCGGGATGAGAGAGACAAAAATGATAATAGTCTGTAATAGGATATCTTGCGCTTATATTTGGCCGATATTGTATTATGGTACTAGTCGTTTAAGTTCTTATCTTTTGGTTTGTATATTTGGATAATTTGTAGCATGTAAATGTTATATTGAAAGATTTTAGTGTAATTAATTTGGTATCTGAAGAATAGTAAGTTTGAAAGTTGTAGTCCTCATTTTAAGTAATTGCCATCCTATTTATACTTAGTGAATTGATTAAACTACTTGTATTTCGATCTGTTTAGTTGTGCACATAAGTATGGATGTTTGAGAAGTTGGATGGTTGTAATATTTATTGGAGAGTTTCATACTTATTTTGGAGTTAATGTTATCTCTGAAGTTAATGTTAATGAGTGAGTTCTGACGAGAGTTGGGCAGGCAATCCACTAGCCTCTCGGGTATGCCTTAGGGGGAAGTGGGATTGTCACAGATGGTATTAGAGCTCTTAATGAATTCAAGTCGGGAGAGGGTTCTCAGACTGTGGGGAATGGCCTGTTAAGTATGCGACTACTTATTATTGTTAGGGAAATGGATATGTATGTTGAGTAGGAATCTCAAACTTGGTTGATTGCCATTTGGGAGCGTACAGCCTGAGTTGTGAATGTGAGAACCCGTAAAACCCTAATATTTTTCCTAGGGTTTATTTCCCCTTAATTGCATGTTTTCGGCATTATCTGGCTTAGAAATATTTTCTTAGTGGATTTTATGAGCAATTATAGTTTTAAGATGATTTTTCTAGCATTGGAGAATTTTTAGAAAATTAAGAGTAAATAGTGGACGTGGGACCCACTAGTGCGAAAAGTTCGGAAAAATTCGGCCAATAAGGTTAAATTTCGGATACTGTGTATAATTTGTCGGGTGTTAAGAGATAAGTGGAGTGTGTGAAGTGATTGATGTGAGAGAGGAAAGAAAGATAGGAAGGCATTTATGGAGGTGCCACATGTCACTTTCTCATTGGTTGTGACTTATGAAACACTATTCACCTTTTGACATTTTTTTTGACTTTTGACCCAACTAAGTAAATATCCAAAAATTCACCAAAAATCACCATTTTTCTCTCTTGTTTGGCCGGCTCTCTCTCTCACTCTTGCAAGAAGGAGAACTCCTTCAATCTTCAAGTTCTACTAGCAAATCATCTCAATCAATCCCTTAAACAAGATTTCACTCCATAGAAACTTTCCTTCTAGTGTTAGTAAGTTGTGTAGTGAACTTTGTTTGAAGAGCAAAGGTGTCCTACATCCCTCTCTCTCTTGATCTCTTGGTAAGTGTTGCTTGAACACCCTACTACCTTCAATAATGGTTACATGATGCGTAGAAGTGGCTTAAGTGGTTGAAAATGTGGTTTATCTCTTGGTTTGGCTTGTTTTGGTGAAGTTTTTATTTTATTGGGAATTTTTCTGGTTTAATATGAATTATATGTTGTGGCCTTGTATGATGAATTGTAATGGTTGATAATGACTCTATGAGGTGTATTGGATAGGAAAATGCAACTAATTTTGGATTTGGTGTGAAATTGAAAAGTTAGGGTTCTTAATTCCCCAATTCTGTCCGGTTTTTGATCACTGGGTTAGAGGCCGAATTTGACTTTGCTCAAAACATGAAAGTTGTAGGTATTGATGTGATGGAGATGCCTGTAAAATTTCAGGGCATTTGGATTAGTGTGGAGTGAGTTATGACGAAATTACTGTAGCTGTTCTGCTTTGGACAGAATGCGAAAACTGCGATAGTGATTGGCCATTTTGACTGGTTTTGGTTTGGATTTTGAAGTTGATGTCTTCTGATGAAATGTAGCTGAATGTCTTAGCTAACATATGCCTTTGGAATTTTGGCATTTGGACTTGTATAGACTGAGTTATACCGATTACAGTTTTCTGTCTTTTGCAAACCTGTTTTGGGAATTCTGGTATAGTTTTTGGCATTTTTGACCTAGTGGTGCTAAGAACTGGATTGAGTGACCTTCTACATTGTTGTAGCCCTGTTCCATAGCTTCGAAACGGTGGGTCTTACACCCCCAACCGATATTTGTAGTGAGAGTTGTACCATTACCGCATAATGAGTGTAAAACAGTTTTCTATTTGGGGCCAAGACTAAGGCCATTTTCTAATTTCTGGTTTGCTATTATGCTCATTTATGCATATGAAACCCTATTAGGGTTGTGAATTGGTGTTGTTTATGGCTCGGCATGGAGTCTTATTGTATGTGTTGCATGATTCTAGGGCGTGAAGGTAGTGCACGACGGCTTGGTGATCGTGGTACATGAAATACCACTTACTTGCTTGGTGAGTATACCACTCACTTAATTGCTACTATGTGGCTTTGTTAAATGTTATGTGATGCCTTGATGGCTTGCTTGGATATTGGAATTTATTAAGGTGAGGGTGTACTTGACCGCCCTCACCTCTTTTGTTATTGTCACTGAATGGCTACCGTTTTATTGCATTACTGAACTTGATATATTGGTTGATGAATTCCATTTCATGGAAACCGAATTGACGTCGTTTGGACGATGTCCAACGGCCTTACTGCATTACTGAGCTCAACCCCGTTTGGTAGTCAATTGGATCGAGCCGGCGAGGGCTTGGTCGTGAAGATTGAATTGCCACGGGGACTGTACTGGGGAACCTTGTGGTAACGAGACCCTTGGTTCCGGTAAACTCGAGTATTACCAACATATTACTGAATGGAGTGCGGGCCCGGTTGGGGGTATGTTGGGTGGAAGGAATGGAAGTAAAGTGAGGTCTACGGTTTGATACTTTTGACATTGACGGAGAGTCAATGAGGTTGGTTCAAGATTGCAAGCGTGGAAATGGGCTCTTGAGAGCCGACCGTATCCTTTTACCATTTTGCTTCATTGCTTATTTGTGCACTTTAAATGAAGGTTCATTCTTATATGACTTTGATTGCTTATTGGGTGGTATACCACTGGGCTTTGGCTCATTCCGTGTTATTTGTTTTCCTTACAGGGATATAATTGCTTTTGAAAATGGACTGGATAGTCATTTGCCATACTGAGCTTGTAAAATGTCTTTTGTATAGCTCTCGAAGTGAAACCCTAATGTAACGGGTTCATTTCCTTTTTATAGGCAAATCGAATGTGTACTCCTTAATGAATGGTTGGCATGCCATTATGGATGTAAATGATGATTTCCATTGTATATATGTGTTTATATGTTGAATTGATGTTTGGATGAACTTCGGAGCGAATCGGCTTTCAAACGGCAAAAAAAAAAAAAAATTTGGCAAAAGCTCACTGGCCTGAATCCGGCCAGGAATCCGGCCAGAAACTGGCCGGATTGAAGGCCGGATTGCCTGAGAAAAATTGGAAATCCGGCCAGTTGCTCACTGGCCGGTATCCGGCCAGACAATCCGGCCGGAATATTGGCCGGATTGCCGGCCGGATTGGGTGGAACTTTTGGAAAAATTCGAGATGCTCACTGGACAGTATCCGGCCAAGAATCCGGCCGCTAATCCGGCCAGATTCCGACCGGATTCTGGCGTGTCCAGCACTATTCATTTCGGTTTTCAATTTTCGTTTTTTTTTATTTTGTGTTTTCTGACTTGTTTGCGCGCAATGGTATGTTCCGGAACGTTATAGAACGACGTTAACTGTACCGTAGTCCTGGCGAGAGCTGGGCAGGCAGTCCGCTAACCCCTTTGGTTCGCCCTAGGGGAAGGTGGGGCTGTCACAGGTGGTATCAGAGCCTAGGTTTGAATTAGCCTGGGTGTAACAGAAGTGCTCGACTTGAGGGTTTTATTGATTATGGTTTTTAAGGTTATTCATGTTGTTTATTCCTTTGCTATAGGATGGATGCCAGTGGTGACCCGAGTGACCGTCCGGCAGGAGATCGTCCTCATAGCACGTTGCCGCCGATTAAGTATCAACTTAGGCAGAAGGGGGCCGTGGTCCGTTGGAGCCCGGCCAGCCGCGTTCGACAGTGTGGGTGTCGTAGCAACTTTGCCTACCCAAATACACTAGTTTTGTCGGTGGCAAAGGAACGCGAGGAGTTTGCTAAGGAAAATACTAAGCTTGAAGCTGTGGTTGCTGCGTTGGAAGCTGAGGTGACTCAGGCTAAGGCGACCAATGAGAAGCAAGCCTCGCGTATTAAAGAGCTAGAATATGACGTGCAAGAGGTCGAGGAAAGAGTTGATGATCTATGTGATCAGTTGAGAGATGCACGCGAGCGCGAGACTAAGCGAGCTCGTAAGGTCAGGGGTCGTGCTGAGGCGATCCTTAACCTATGCGACGACGGACTCGAGGAGTCTAGTGACGAGGCCTCGTATGCTGGGGCCGAGGCTGGGGAGGAATCTACCCCATCGCCTGGGTCTCAGACCCCGGCGACTGACTAGGCCTTGATCTTAGAGGCTTCTTTTGGATAGGTGGTGGTTTTGGTATGTACATAGAGATAGGGATAGAGCCTTAGCTAATCGTTTTGGATGCAGGGTTAGCTACGTGTAAATTTCTTTTGATAGGCCTATCCTCGGGAGGATCGTGTATGTACGTACGTGCTTTGGCCGTACTTGACTGACTGATTGTAAATATGTGTTTGGCTTGTATATATGTGTGCTTGTGATCCTGTTTGAAATGCATCTATATGTGCTAAGTGAAAGTTTATGTGTTACTTACATGCTTTGTTACTGCTTTGGTTTAGTACTTTTGCCTAGACCAAGTATACCTTATGGAAGGAACACGAAGTGGTCGGGGACGTGGGCGTGGTAGGCAACCCACACCGGTTAGGGAAACTGGGGAAGCTTCTACTGGCCCAATTCCTGAACCCCAAATAGACCCCAATGCTCAAATAGCTGCTGCTATGCAGCAAATGACCAACCTACTTGCACAAGTAGTGCAACAACAGGGCCAGAACCCAAACCCTAACCCTGGAAACCCCGGAAACCCTGGCCATCATATTGAGAGCGAAGATAGAGCACTAGAACGTTTCCAAAAGTTTTCCCCGCCAAAGTTTATTGGGGGACCCGACCCTGATGTTGCTGAGAAATGGCTGGAGAAGATGGTAGACATATTCGCGGCCTTACACTATCCGGACGAACGGCAGGTGACTTTTGCCGTGTTCCAACTCGAGGGGGCTGCCCGTTCCTGGTGGAACGTAATTAGGCAGAAATGGGAGCGGGAGCAGACACAGAGGACTTGGGTGAACTTCATCCGAGAATTTAATGCTAAGTTTTTCCCTCCTCTAGTCCAGGAAAGGAAGGAGGACGAGTTTATCCGGCTCCGGCAAGGGGCTCAGACTGTGGCGGAGTACGAGAGCCAGTTTACCCGCCTGTCCAAATTCGCGCCTGAACTAATTATGACCGAACAACGACGCGTGAGGCGCTTTATTCAGGGCTTGAACGTGGAGATCCAGAAAGATCTCGCAGCGGCTCAAATCACTACTTTTAGCGAGGCAATGGAAAAAGCCCAACGGGTCGAGAGTGCACGGCTTCAGGTCCGAAACTTCCAGGCTAAGAAGCGTGGTTTTCCTGGGAGTACATCTGGGCAAGGTGAGAAGAGCACTCCCTCCAAGTTTGGACGAGGAACTGGGGGTGGACGACAATCTGGAACAGGCAGAGGGACTCCGTTCAGGGGCGGCCAAGTTGGGCGAGGACAGAGGGGGAACACCCAGAGTGGCTCGGCATCGGCACCTCGTGGTCCCTGTGGGCACTGTGGAAAGACAAACCACACCGAGGACAATTGCTGGAGGAAATTGGGGAAATGTCTGCGGTGTGGAAGTGCGGACCATCAGCTGGCTACATGTCCGGTCCTGAAACAAGATGGAAAGGGGAGTCAGCTACCGCCGAGGACTAACACTGGACCAGCCAAGGGAGACGGGTCCAAACCTAAGGTGCCAGCTAGGGTTTATTCCTTAGAGCCCCATCAGGTCCCAGATTCTTCCGAGGTGGTGGAAGGTACGATCCCTATTTTCCACCGCTTTGCCAAAGTTTTAATTGATCCCGGTGCCACTCATTCGTTTGTTAACCCTGATTTCATGTGTGGCATCGATATAAAACCTGCTAGCTTACCATATGCCTTAGAGGTTAGTACACCTACGGGGAATCAACGGTTGGTGACTAGTATGGTTTATAAGGATTGCGATGTATGGGTAGGAGAGAGGAGATTTTTAGGAGACCTGATTAGCTTATCCATTAAGGAGTACGATGTGATTCTAGGTATGGACTGGTTAGCCAAATATAACGCCCAACTGGACTGTAAAACGAAAATAGTTGAATTTCGCATTCCTGGCGAGGCAACCTTAAGGTTAGATATAAGGGGTAGGTTAGCCTCATCTGCTCTCATTTCGGGCATTCGAGCTAGGAAACTGATAAGTAGAGGGGCGCAAGGATATTTGGCCTTTCTAATTAATACCCCTACGGATAAGTTAAAGGTAGAAGATGTAGTCATAGTGAGGGACTTTCCGGATGTGTTTCCTGATGAGTTAGTGGCCTTACCTCCGGAAAGAGAGATAGAATTCCGAATAGATCTGTTACCTGGAACCGCACCTATCTCGAAAACCCCTTACCGAATGGCGCCTGCAGAACTTAAGGAGCTTAAGTTGCAACTGCAAGACCTTTTGGAGCGGGGATTCATTCACGAGAGTGAGTCTCCTTGGGGAGCTCCGGTCCTATTTGTGAAGAAAAAGGACGGAACGTTGAGGATGTGTATTGATTATAGGGGGTTGAACAACGTTACGATCAAGAACAAGTATCCACTGCCCCACATCGACGAGTTGTTTGACCAGCTGCAAGGAGCAGTGGTCTTTTCGAAGTTGGACCTCCGACAGGGATACTACCAGTTGTTGATTAGGAAGGAGGACATTCCGAAAACTGCTTTCAATTCAAGATACGGGCATTACGAGTTCGCCGTTATGCCCTTTGGACTGACTAATGCTCCCGCCGCCTTCATGGACTTAATGCATAGGGTTTTTAAACCCTACCTGGACCGATTTGTCGTGGTGTTCATTGACGACATTTTAGTCTACTCCAAGTCACGCGAGGAGCATGAGAAGCATTTGAGAATGGTGTTGCAGACATTGAGGGAACATCAGCTGTATGCCAAGTTTAGTAAATGCGAGTTCTGGTTGGAGAGAGTAGCGTTTCTAGGGCACGTGATCTCCCACGAAGGTATTTCGGTGGATCCAGCGAAGGTTGAGGCCGTGACAAATTGGAAAAGGCCAGAAACTCCCACGGAGATTCGCAGCTTTCTAGGGCTAGCTGGGTACTACCGACGGTTTATTAAAGATTTTTCCAAATTGGCAGGACCTTTAACTGACTTGACAAAGAAGCATGGCCAGTTTATCTGGAACGGCCGATGCGAAACAAGTTTTCAGGAATTAAAGAAAAGACTGACCATGGCTCCAGTGCTGGTCTTGCCAAATGGAGTGGATGGGTTTGAAGTTTATGCGGATGCGTCGCGAGAAGGCCTGGGGTGTGTTTTGATGCAGAACCGGAATGTGATTGCTTTCGCCTCTAGAAAATTGAAGCTTCACGAGCAGAACTACCCGACTCATGATCTGGAATTAGCTGCAGTGGTGTTTGCTCTGAAAAAGTGGAGGCATTACCTATACGGGGTGACCTTTGAAGTGTTTTCGGATCACAAGAGTCTTAGGTACCTCTTCTCCCAGAAGGAACTGAATATGAGACAACGGCGATGGATGGAATTCCTGGAAGATTACGACTGTACGATCAATTACCATCCGGGAAAGGCAAATGTGGTAGCAGATGCCTTGAGTCGTAAGGTGCAAGTAGCAGGGCTAATGATTAAGGAGTGGGGTTTGCTAGAATCAGTGTGCGAGTGGAAACCCTGTCTAGGGAGCCATAAGGTGATATTTGGCAATGTTAGGGTTACCTCCACTCTACTGGAACGTATTAAAGAGGCACAAAAAGAAGATTTGATGGTACAGAAATGGAAAGAGAAAGTGGATAAGGGAGAAACTACGGACTTCAATTTGAGTCCTGAGGGTATTTTAAAGTACCGAAACCGAATAGTGGTACCCAAGGATGAGGCATTGAAAGCAGAAATTCTGGAGGAAGCTCATAGATCTAAGTACACAATCCATCCGGGTAGCAGCAAGATGTATCAAGACCTGAAAGGAACCTATTGGTGGGACAATATGAAGAAGGAAATCGCGCAATATGTACAAAAATGTCTCATTTGCCAGCAAGTGAAGGCAGAGCATCAAAAACCATCGGGTCTGTTACAACCCTTGGAGATACCCGAGTGGAAGTGGGAAAACATTACCATGGACTTCGTTTCAGGTTTACCGAGGACGCAAAGAGGACACGATGCCGTTTGGGTGATCGTTGATCGATTAACCAAGTCGGCCCATTTCTTGCCGGTGAACATGAAGTATTCAATGGACAAGTTGGCTCGACTATACATGGATGAGGTTGTAAGACTACACGGTGTACCGGTGAGTATTGTTTCCGATCGGGATCCACGATTTGTATCACGGTTTTGGCAGAAATTTCAAGAAACCCTGGGGACGAAACTCAACTTGAGCACGACCTATCATCCTCAGACGGATGGCCAGTCAGAACGGACGATTCAGACTCTCGAAGACATGCTACGAACGTGCATTCTGGACTTTGGAGGCAACTGGGGTCAACACATGACCTTGGTAGAATTTGCGTACAACAATAGCTTCCATTCGTCAATTCAAATGGCTCCGTACGAAGCTCTCTACGGACGTAAGTGCCGCTCACCGATCTACTGGGACGAGGTTGGCGAAAAGAAAGCACTGGACCCGACAACTATTCCATGGATGGAAGAGGCACACGAGAAGGTCAAGTTGATACGGCAACGAATCCAAACTGCCCAAAGTCGCCAAAAGAGCTACGCGGATAATCGAAGAAAAGACTTGGAGTTTGAAGTTGGAGACCGCGTATTTCTTAAGATCACACCTTTACGAAGTCTCACAGCAGGTAAAGGAAAGAAACTTCAACCGCGGTACGTCGGACCCTACAAGATCCTGCAGAGGGTTGGAGCGGTCGCGTATCGATTGAAACTGCCATCCAGTCTATCTCGAATCCACGATGTATTTCACGTCTCGATGCTAAAGAAGTACCATCCTGACCCATCCCATGTATTGCAACCAGAGGATATCGAAGTAGATGAATCACTGGCCTATGAAGAGAAACCGGTCCAAGTACTTGATCGAAAAGTCAAGGAGCTCAGAAACAAGAAGATTCCATTAGTGAAAGTGCTATGGAGAAACCACGGAGTGGAGGAAGCTACCTGGGAGATAGAAGAGGAGATGCGAAAGAAATACCCAAACCTTTTCGGGAGTTAAGGTGAGAAATTTCGAGGACGAAATTCTTTTAAGGAGGGGAGAGTGTGAGAACCCGTAAAACCCTAATATTTTCCTAGGGTTTATTTCCCTTTAATTGCATGTTTTCTGCATTTTCTGGCTTAGACATATTTTCTTAGTGGATTTTATGTGCAATTATAGTTTTAAGATGATTTTTCTAGCATTGGAGAAATTTTAGAAAATTATGAGTAAATAGTGGACGTGGGACCCACTAGTGCGAAAAGTTCGGAAAAATTCGGCCAATAAGGTTAAGTTTCGGTTACTGTGTATAATTTGTCGGGTGTTAAGAGATAAGTGGAGTGTGTGAAGTGATTGATGTGAGAGAGGAAAGAAAGATAGGAAGGCATTTATGGAGGTGCCACATGTCACTTTCTCATTGGTTGTGACTTATGAAACACTATTCACCTTTTGACATTTTTTTTGACTTTTGACCCAACTAAGTAAATATCCAAAAATTCACCAAAAATCACCATTTTTCTCTCTTGTTTGGCCGGCTCTCTCTCTCACTCTTGCAAGAAGGAGAACTCCTTCAATCTTCAAGTTCTACTAGCAAATCATCTCAATCAATCCCTTAAACAAGATTTCACTCCATAGAAACTTTCCTTCTAGTGTTAGTAAGTTGTGTAGTGAGCTTTGTTGGAAGAGCAAAGGTGTCCTACATCCCTCTCTCTCTTGATCTCTTGGTAAGTGTTGCTTGAACACCCTACTACCTTCAATAATGGTTACATGATGCTTAGAAGTGGCTTAAGTGGTTGAAAATGTGGTTTATCTCTTGGTTTAGCTTGTTTTGGTGAAGTTTTTATTTTATTGGGAATTTTTCTGGTTTAATATGAATTATATGTTGTGGCCTTGTATGATGAATTGTAATGGTTGATAATGACTCTATGAGGTGTATTGGATAGGAAAATGCAACTAATTTTGGATTTGGTGTGAAATTGAAAAGTTAGGGTTCTTAATTCCCCAATTCTGTCCGGTTTTTGATCACTGGGTTAGAGGCCGAATTAGACTTTGCTCAAAACATGAAAGTTGTAGGTATTGATGTGATGGAGATGCCTGTAAAATTTCAGGTCATTTGGATTAGTGTAGAATGAGTTATGACGAAATTACTGTAGCTGTTCTGCTTTGGACAGAATGCGAAAACTGCGATAGTGATTGGCCATTTTGACTGGTTTTGGTTTGGATTTTGAAGTTGATGTCTTCTGATGAAATGTAGCTGAATGTCTTAGCTAACATATGCCTTTGGAATTTCGGCATTTGGACTTGTATAGACTGAGTTATACCGATTACAGTTTTCTGTCTTTTGCAAACCTGTTTTGGGAATTCTGGTATAGTTTTTGGCATTTGTGACCTAGTGGTGCTAAGAACTGGATTGAGTGCCCTTCCACATTGTTGTAGCCCTGTTTCATAGCTTCGAAACGGTGGGTCTTACACCCCCAACCGATAACCGTAGTGAAATTTACGCCATTACCGCATTCTAAGCTCAAACACGGTTTTTCTATCGAGGCTTCAGTTAAGGCCATATATTAATTTCTGGTTTGCTTTCATGCCTACTTATGCATGTGAAACCCTATTGGGGTTGTGTTTAGTATTGTTTGATGACTCGTTCTCGAGTCTCATTGCATTTGTTGTGTGATTCTAGGGCGTGACGGTAGCTCACGGCGTCTTGGTGATCACGGTGTATGAAACACCATTTTCTCACTTGGTGAGTATACCACTCACTAAATTGTTACTATGTGGCTTTGTTAAATGTTATGTGATGCCTGAATGGCTTACTTGGATATTGAAATTGATCTAGGTGAGGGTGTACTTGACCGCCCTCACCTCTTTTGAGATTGTCACTGATTGGTTACCGTTTTATTGCATTACTGAACTTGATATATTGGTTAGTGAATTCCATTTCATGGAAACTGAATTGAGGTTGTTTGGACGATGTCCAACGGCCATACTGCATTACTGAGCTCAACCCGTTTGGTAGTCAATTGGATCGAGCCGGCGAGGGCTTGGTCGTGAAGATTGAATTGCCACGGGGACTGTACTGGGGAACCTTGTGGTAATGAGACCCTTGGTTCCGGTAAACTCGAGTATTACCAAAAGCTACTGAAATGGAGTGCGGGCCCGGTTGGGGTATGTTGGGTGGAAGGAATGGAAGTAAAGAGTTGTCTACGGTTTGGTATTTTAACATTGACGGAGAGTCAATGAGATTGGTTCAAGATTACAAGCGTGGAAATGGGCTCTTGAGAGCCGACCGTATCCTTTTCCATTTTGCTTCATTGCTTATTTGTACACTTTAAGTGAAGGTTCATTCTTATATGACTTTGGTTGCTTATTGGGTGGCATACCACTGGGCTTTGGCTCATACCGTGTTATTTGTTTTCCTTACAGGCAAATGAATTCTTTTGGAAAAGGTTGTGACAAGTTGAGCTCATGTATATGTATTTTGATTAGCTCCTTGAGGGTGAAAACCCTAAGTGCTTTGATTGCACCAATGTTTGGGGTAAATGGCTATTGTATATGTATGAACGAAATGGATACTTTGGTAGGCCGTTGGGCTTGTAACAATATATATGTTTGGTAAATGTTTGGATGAACTTCGGAGCGAATCGGCTTTCAAACGGCAAGAAAAAAAAAAATTTGGCAAAAGCTCACTGGCCTGAATCCGGCCAGGAATCCGGCCAGAAACTGGCCGGATTGAAGGCCGGATTGCCTGAGAAAAATTGGAAATCCGGCCAGTTGCTCACTGGCCGGTATCCGGCCAGACAATCCGGCCGGAATATTGGCCGGATTGCCGGCCGGATTGGGTGGAACTTTTGGAAAAATTCGAGATGCTCACTGGACAGTATCCGGCCAAGAATCCGGCCGCTAATCCGGCCAGATTCCGACCGGATTCTGGCGTGTCCAGCACTATTCATTTCGGTTTTCAATTTTCGTTTTTTTTTATTTTGTGTTTTCTAACTTGTTTGCGCGCAATGGTATGTTCCGGAACGTTATAGAACGACGTTAACTGTACCGTAGTCCTGGCGAGAGCTGGGCAGGCAGTCGGCTAACCCCTTTGGTTCGCCCTAGGGGAAGGTGGGGCTGTCACACCAAGTTGCCAAGATACAAAATAACAAAAGACATTTCCTTATGCAAAAGATTGAGTCTCCAGAAGTGCCAGTCTAGTCTAGGGTAAAACTATAACCTCTATCTCTCAAGTGAAGTCAAACTATCTCGACTTGTGAAACCTCCATTACTTGGGTCCTCTTCACAGCCATTAGTATTAATTACTCTCATCTGGCATTCGATTGTTTTGAAGCGAATCTAATTGGCTGCTGAGTATTTCTTCCTTTTGTTAGGGGCACTGGGGCAACTTGAAATCTGATGTTCGGGGCTACCACAGTACAAGCACTTTCCCGATTTCTTCCAACATTCATTCTCCGTGTGGTTGGGCTTACCACAGTATCCACAAGTCGTACGAGAAGTCATGGCCTGACCAGCTTGAGAAGTTCTTTGTATTTCATTTCTAGTTCTACGTTCTTATATAGCAACTCAATTTTCTCAGCATATTCTTGTTTCCACCGTCCTTCCCAGTAGTCAGCCAATTTCTTTTGAAACTCTACCTCTTTTCGAAGAAGGTCCACTTCCTTATGCATCTCTCCCAAATTTGTCATCCTACCGGTTGGTTCAAGTCAAATGCTAGCCTGCCAGGTAAATCAAAAGATCAAATAAGTAGCTATTCATAATGGAAGCTCGAGCCATAATACTCTTTCATTCTTTTGCTTACAGGTTACCTCAGAATACAAATCTTAACTATTCTCTGCTTAATATGGGCGAGCTCTTAAGTCTCCACGAGATTACTATCAGTAATTACAAACGCAAAAAGGTAAGGGGACCTTATTCCTTAATATAAAAATTCCATGTCTTAGTTCACTCTTCAATACTTATCTACAAGGTCATTCGAGAAGAAATCATAACCTCTTGTTCTCACTAGTGCCTTATTGTATCCTCTCAAATCAATCTTACTATTTCGGGGTTAGATTTTCCGTGAGCTTAGTTGGACGAGCTTCAAGAATTGCTCAATTCCTCACACCTTTCTTGGTTCTTAGGTTGGTTGATTGGTTTACAGATTTGGTGCTCAACCAACTGTGCTAGGACATCAATCGTATGATCAATAGCAGTAGCTAAGCGATTGTTTTCCTTCATTTCTAGGGTTTCGGTTCGGTCCAATAGTCGCTCCCTAATCATCCCCTTGAGCTTGGGGTTGTTTAACCCCTCGTCTTCAGTCATTTTTAACTTTTTCGGCCGCTCATGAATTTAACATTCACAAAGGCATGACATAAAATGAGTGTGTATAAACGAAACTTAAAAAGCGACACTTTGATCATGTAAAATGAAAATAAAATGGAAGATACCGGAATAGTCACAGATGTGTACAACCCAATCATAGATTTGAAGTCATAAAGCAATAAAGTCAAGCATCTCATGAGTAACGTTTAATTGCTTCAAAAAGGTAGGAAACATAGTGAAACAAAATACAAAATGCAATGGCCTCTCAGCGAGCACCACCCCGTCTATCTTTGGCAAAAGCTATTAAAGTAGTTTAAATCACTAGCTTAGTGATTGGCGGAGCCAAATGTCTCTACTACCTCCGTAGGATCAATTTCATTTCCAGCACTAGAAGTTTTAATCTCATGTCCCTTATCGAATATCTTGTCATTCTCCACTTGTTCAACCAAGGTAACACACCCAACCATCGACTTATCCGTCCGGTCCCTAATTCCGTATACTACCCTTGCAAGTCGGTTCTCAACTTTTTTGAAGCTGCTCACTAGGAGCCTTTGTGTCTTCCTCGCTCCTTAAGTACCTCAGTCTCCACTTCAGAAATTCTAATAGTCTGGGCATCGGCAATTGCCCTCGGTCCTCGATTATCCCCTTGAACTACCCTAATTTCCTCGGATAGCCACTTCCGATGATCGGCCACTATTAACACCCCATTATTTGGGCACGAGCAAGTCATTTGGAAATCACATAAAGTCCTAGTTCGGCGAGTTGGGTTATACCTCCAACGAGCTCTCCTAGGCCCTTCACGACCATGGTCACCGTAATGCGTCCCCGAGACGGTTCAATGCCACCGTTACCTTCCGTAACTTATAATTAAATTTAAAAGCTTAAATGGGACCAAATATACTAAATAAACAGGATTTAATCATCTCGTATTCTCTTACAAGATCGAGAATCCCAATTGTCCATTAATTCAAACCTAGGTTCTAATTTTTATCCCAACAAGCAGTCACCTAACTTACCAACCAGTTCCACAGTCCGGCATCCTAAACTTTTAAGCCTAGGATACTCTACAAAGATCTAAAGCCTAAGCTCTGATACCAACTGTGACGCCCCCACTTCTCCCTAAGGCGAACCAAAGGATATCCACGGAACGCCTGCCCAACTCTCGCCAGGACTCAAGGCAATTCGATTCAATCTTAATACAATACCAGCCATCACGACAAGATAAAGTAAGAAAGTACGGAAACTTTCAAGCTTAAAAATATATAACAATTAATACAAGCCTACCAAAGTGAAGTCGCTTCCATAACTGACTGCCCAAGTCTTACGCCACCAGTTCAAAATACAGTGATTATCCAATTTTTACATCGGATTTCCCAAAATACACATCAAATCCCAAAATATACGACAGCCAAAATATCTAGCCAATTGCATTCGAAACCCTAAAACAAAAGTACGTCCCATGATTTCTTCGAGTCTTACTCCAAGTCCAAACCAGTTAAGGAAAACAAATCTACGGGGTGAGCAATCGCTCGTGAGGCCAAGAACACACATGCAGGCACGTTGTCCAAATAGCAAACCCAATGAATAAGTGAAACAATAACATTCGAGTAATTAACAATTCAGTGAAATGTAAACAGAAACAATTCAAGGATATGGTAGCTCTCAGGAGCTAATTTCCACTTGCTTTGCAAATTTCATTCGTATATCTTTCCGTGATGACTCTCCATCAACCGAGTCGATATTTCCAATCCGTAGAACTCCACTTACTTCTCTTGTCCGTCTACCTTACAACCCCTCACCGGGCACGAATGACGATTAAGGCATTACTGCACGAGTAGGCCAAGCAAGATCTCTTCAATAGATCAAGCTTATCATGTTATTCTCATGGCTCAACGAGGTTCCCGACCAAGCCTACGCCGGCTCGAGTCCCAAGGTCGGCCTATGAGTTTGGGCATCCTCCATGTAAGAGTCGAGGAGATTCACTCCAACGACCTATGCAGCCATAGCATACAATTTCATTTCATTCAAGCATTTAATGATTTCATTCAATATATTTCATTCCATTCATTTCAAACGAGAACGAGTGCGGTAAAGTGCACACTCGACTCCATTTTCAAAATCTCTAATCATTTATAATAGTTAAGCATGTATCAAGTACTCATACACTTGAAACTCACCAAGTAAACAAAGAAGTAATGCCCTCTTGAGGGTTTAAGCGTCCACCGTAGGATCCTCTTGAAGGTCCTCTTGTGTGCCTGAGCAATTAATAATGAACTATCACTTATAAACCCTAATTATCACGGAAGATTGTACACATGTACAATCTAGAAAATATCGCGAGGACGAGCTAAATTTTCTTGTAAATCGAGGCTCAAAAGTGGGGTTCAACAATCATAACAAAAATCTAATCTTTATCGTTAAAATCATTGGAAAGAAACAAGTAAGTATGAAATCATGTAAATCAATTTTCAAACGATCGATCGAAGACGAACGGAAGCGTGACACGTCCTGGCTGGATTCGAGGCAGTGAGGGATCCAAAATTTTTTTCAATTTCCACCACCAATCCGGCCAAATATCTGGCCAAGAACTGGTTGGATATACTGCCAGATTCTTTGAAAATGTTCCCGTGCGAAAATTTTACAAAAGGGCCAAGAATTATCGAATTTAGGGGCATTCTTTGAAAAATTATAACTCACTCTCTGAAAGTCCAAAATTAGAAAATTTTGTACCGTTGGAAACTATTTCCAAAGAACTAAAAGTTTCTAGAAAATACTTTTCCATGATTCCAAATGGATGACATTCAAAATGTGGCTCAAAGTGACTGTTTTGGAATGCCAAGACAGATTTGGGTTGATTTTCGGCAAAGTTTGGAAATTCGGAAAAATTTACACAATGTGAACTAGCCTCTGAAATTTGGAACTCAATTAGAGTTACAATCAAAGTTTTCAACACAACAAGCGGAACAAGAATTGGAGTTTTAAGCACCAAGATATAGTGGCTCAAAGTCACTGAAATTTCCTCCTCAAACAGGGGTTTTCCAGGTTTAAAGCTTGAGCTTTGGTACTTTAATTGAGCATCTAAATGAACTTGGAATGGCACCAAAGTTAGCAAAATTAAAATATCATCTAAGGGCTATTCCTCTGTAAATTTCATGCAAAAACTCGCACGGAAAGTTAGTTAACAAAACCATGGAAGTTCCAAGAATTTCCAAGGCAAATCTGCCTTGTACTTTAGTTTTCCTTTTCTCAAACATTTGGCCAATGAAAATTCCTCGAACACGATTCATTCATGAGGAAAAAGTCTAGGAAACATCCAAAAATATGTTTGATAGGTGATTGACACCAAGGATTTCGAATAACAAGTCCCAAATCAAGATTAGCTATAGATCAGTTCAGAATTAGGGTTTTCTTTCACTAAGACAGTTCTGAAATTTGGCCACATCTAACTGAATTCAACTTAGAATTGAGCGTGGTCAGTGGCGTTGAAAACTAAATTCATAAGGCTACAATTTCTTAGAAGGAATCATTTTAAAATTCTGTCCACAACTCGCTCATATTTGAGCATCAAGTCGCGGCTCAGAACAGGGCTTCCAGTACAGACGAGAAACAGAAGAGGCACATTTACAAGGTTGGTACGGCTAACTCAGGTGGAATCAAGGTATGTATTTTATACCATTGGAAAACTGGAAATGTCTACTTTCTAGTGCCACAAACGGCACTCGATTTCGACATTGGAGTAAAGAGTTATGGCCGAAACAAAATCACTGCCAGAGAGGCTCTGGTTACGTTTCCAATTTTGCTACATTTTCGAAATCTCAACTTATGGCCAACCAAATTGGATGATTTTTGGTGGAAACTTTACACACAACACACACAACATATTTACATCAAAATCAAGTCAATTGGACCACAAAAATTTGCACCAACAGGTGCGGCAAAGCAGGGGCAGAACCGGCATTTTTTTCCATTTCACTCCCTTCGAGTTTTCTTCCATAATACAACTTATTTCCACTAGATTAAACACTAATCCAGCATAAATAACACCCAATATCATCAAATCATCTCATCAAGTCCATTGTGGGATTTCATAGAGCCCACTCACAAGATTTCCAACAATATAGAGTTACCCACATGCATCTATAAGCTTACAAGTGCATTATAACTTATATAAACCAAGATTCAAGAGGTTGATCATGTTTTACCTCCTTAGATGACAAAACTAGAAATTTTCGGTCCAATGAAGCTCAAGAAAACCATGCAAATGAAGCCCCTTTCCAAGCTTAGGATGATCACCAAGTGATTTGCAAGTTGTGGTAAAATTTTGAGATGATTTGGACAAGAAATGAGTGAGTTGTTGAAGAGGTTTTGGCTTCCTCTTCCTCTTCTTGGATGGCCGGCTGTTTGAGTGAAGAGAGAGAGAGTTGTGCTGAAAATGAAGCTTCCTTGAGAAGCTTAAATGTGTGGTTCAAACGTCTTCAAAAGTCAACTCTCCCTCCGCGCGCGCACGCGTGCGTTTCGTGCTCGATTCCTCTCGAGTTTGTTTCACTAGTGCACTAAACCTCTAATGCACTTCCATTCATACTATTATTATTCATTCTTAATAGTCTCAAAATAAAGGTCATAAGTCTCTCAATTAATCGCGCACGCAAAAACGCCTACTTCCGATTTGTGCGCGATAAAGTGGAATTACTAACCAATACTTGAGTATTACTAACCAATACTTGAGTACTTAAACATAAAAATACCTATTTTAAGACTAACGTATGAGTCTTCAATCTCCAAGCTCATTGTATTCTCGAATTGTTTATTGTCTCCAAACGCGTATTCACTATTCTCACTAAACGAGCTTCAAAAAAATTAAATTTTGAAACAAGTCATTTTTAAAAATATATGCAAGTCATAGTTCCATTTAATTGAGTCTAAAAAAAATTGAAATAAATTATTCGGAGCAAACGGGCAATTAAATATTTAAATAAGCTAGTACTAGGAATTTAAAATAAGTAAATTTGCGAGTCCTCACACGAGTCTAGTATTAATTTTCTCAAGTCTCCAATTTGTCGTGCGGTACGACTTTCGAGAAATTATCGACGTACGCGTAATGAAAACTTTATTTAAATTAATCACATCTAATCTCTCAATTAACTCTTCTTAGTCCACTATTGCTCATCCTTAATTCTCCGAGGTAATTACACTCTCGAATCGAAGTTTATCTCGAAAAATGTATACTCGTTATTCCTTACTAAACGAGCTTTCGAAAAATAATTTTTTTTCTAACGAAACGTTTTTAAACACAAGGAAGGCATTGTTCCAAACAATTGGACGTAAAATGGTTGAAATAAATTATTAGGAATAAACGGGTAAATAAATAATTAATTAAGCCGGTAAAAATAA
Source organism: Coffea eugenioides (assembly GCF_003713205.1). Taxonomy (NCBI): domain Eukaryota; kingdom Viridiplantae; phylum Streptophyta; class Magnoliopsida; order Gentianales; family Rubiaceae; genus Coffea; species Coffea eugenioides. Next base: position 16,380,937 of record NC_040042.1, on the reverse strand, counting down.
CATTAAAATCAGTAAAATTTCGGGTCCTCACAGATTCATTAGAGAGAGTGAATTCCGTGGAGGGCGCCTGTGAGGACCCGTAAAATTTTCCTTGTTTATATTCTTTTATTTTATTTTTCCGCATGCATTTTCCTTACGTCACTTTACTATATTAATTTTCAAAAGATTTTTATCAATGAATATAGTTTTAAATCATTTTTCCCATTATGGGTTAGGTCATGAAGAGTTTGAAGTGTATTATGGACGTGGGACCCGCTAGTGCGGTTAGTGTGATAAAATTTTGACGATTAGTTGGAATTTTTGTAAAGGAATATTATTTTACAAGGTGATAGGAGACAATTAGAGGTTAGCTAGATAGATTAACCGTTCGGAGAAAGAAGATAAGCTTAAACCGTAAAAGGTGCCACGTGTCGCCACGTGTCGCGACTTGATTGGAAGTTGGACTTTGACCTAATTCTTACCTTTACTAAATATCTAATTTTTGACCAAAATCATCTTCATTCTTCATGAAGCTTGGCCGAACCTTTGAGGAGAGAAAAGAGAGGAAAACTTCATCTTGTTTCTTTAAATCCAAACCCAAATCTTGAGTTCCAACCATTAACATCTCAAATTACTCCATAAAAACTCCTTCCTAGGAAGGATTAAAGAGGTTGGTGGAGTTGTTTTGGAAAGGGAAGCACTAAGCTACCAATTTTTCTTGGGGTTTTAAGGTAATCTTGTCAAGAACTTCCTCTTTACTTAAATTAATAGTTCATTAGTGGATTAGAGTTGTTAAATAGGTAGTTTTGTGAGAAAGTTCATGTTTTAAGGTAGAGTTATGGTATATTTCAGATTTTTGGTCGAATTTCTGTCCTTATTTAATGCTTAAGGATATGCCATGGATTGATAGTTTTGTTGTGTGTGAAATGGAGCTTGTATATGCTAGATGTGATTTCCTATGGAAAATTTTAGTTTGTGTAGCTAAATTCCAGCTTTAGGGTTTTTAATTTGAGCTCCCATTTGGTTATATTTGAAGGGTATTGTGACCCTAATTAGGTGTGTTCAATAGTTTGTGATTTATATGGGAAATTGTGGCTGAAATGAGATGAGATTGGGTGTTGATGTTAGGTTGGAAAAGTAAAGAAAAACAAAGGAGGTGCTGCTGGAATTTTCGCAGGACCCTTGAGCAGTCTTGGGGAATCTGCTCTATTTTGATGTAGGAAAATCAGAATTAAGTTCTATTTGTTGCGTTTTAAACTAGATTCATAGGGATATAAACCGTGTAAATTTCAGACCCTGCTTCTGTCTGTACGATTTATGGTGATTTTTCAAAGTTGACTGAAATTGCGTACCTGTTTTGTCTTTTACTGGACGAAGCAGCGACTTGAAGCTCGAATTTGACTGACTTGTGATCCGAATTTTAAAAATGTGTCTTCTGAGAAATGTTACTCCTTTGAGTCTATTTTCTAACGGTATAAAGTTTACCAATTTTGGATTTAAGAATCTTGAGATATGATTTTTCAAATATTGGTGCGCAAAACTGGAAAATCCTGTATTCTTAGCATTATTCTTACTCTTATTTTGCACCTTAAGTTTGGAGTTAGTAAATCATTGAGGGTATGATTTTGGGTAGAAGCGAAGGGTTTTCGGATCGTTCATATCTGTAGGACCAACTACTATCTTTTCACTCCAAAACTATACCTTCGTGTGCATTGGTAATTTACTTGGTTAGACATATGACTCGTAATCGAGTCTCAATTGTTCTACGTTGTTGGTTTAGGACATGCCAGTGATCCAAGTACTTCGGGAGGACACGTTTGAAGTTATTTGTTTAAACTGGTGAGTGTACCACTCCCTTAATTGTTGCTTATCTGTGACTTCTGTATACTTTATATGAATAGGGTGTCTTCATGCACACTCATATTCTCTTTGCATCTGTTCATGTTTGGTTCCTGTATCTTGTATAAAACGTGTATTTTGTTCTCTGTATCTGTATCTCTTGTATGTGTTGATAGATCGTTTGGAGGGTTGAATCCAACCAACCATTCTGTGACCTATGAGCTCAAAGCCGGTGGCTAGTTACTCAAGTCGAGCCATTTGCAAGGCCTGGTCGATTAGATAACGAACCACGGTAGTCCACTTTTAGGAAATATTTGGGTATTGGAGACTCTGGATTTTCGGTATACTCGAGTATTACCATTTATGTTTCTGTTGAGGTGTTCGGGCCCAGTGAGGGGTAAGTTTGGTGGACGGAGTTGGTGTTAAAATGGTGCTCTACTGGACTGGTTTCTTTATTTGAAAGTTGACGGAGTGTCAACTACTATTTGATCAAGCTCGGGTGAAGAAAAAGGGAATTTGGCTCTTGAGAGCCACCTGTATCCTTTCTAAGTGAATTATTTGTTCATTTCCTTATCTGGTGGGTCTATCTGACTATTTGTATTTCTGGTACCTCATTGAGCTTTTAGCTCACCCCTTTCCCGTTTCATTTTGTTTTTCTTACAGGGACTACCTTTTGGAAACCATGATTTTGCAGAGAGCTACTTGTAGTTATAATTTGATTAAGTTCCTCCGTACTGGCAAAACCCTAATTGTACCATGATAACATGTGGCTCTCTGGCCGTGTTGCCTGTTGAACTGTTGAACAATCCGATGTATAGTTATATTAGTGTTTAACCATGTAAGTTAAGTGTATTTGTTTGAAATGTTATGTTTTATGGCTCGATGGAACTTTTCTTGTATTCGTTGAAATGCCCAGGCAAGTGCGGAACTTGAACGAGGAAGGAAAAACTTTTGGCAGGAATTTCTGCAGGGGAATCCGGCCGCAAATCTGGCCAGTTCTTGGCCAGATAGCTGGCCGGATTGACAGGGGATTTTGGTTCCATTTTGGGTTGGCTACTGCCTCCAATCCGGTCAGGAATCCGGCCAGATATCCGGCCAGAACCCGATCGGATTATGACTTGGCAGTTACTATTTATCCTTCAGTTTTGATTTTTGTTTCCGTTTCGTGGTTGTGAATCATTTAAGTGCGCTAATATATTTCAGAATGTTTTAGTTTGTGTAAACCGTCTTAGTAGTCCTGGCGAGAGTTGGGCAGGCAGTTCGCTAACCTCTTTGGTACGCTTTAGGGGGAAGTGGGGCTATCACAGCGCCTGTACTCTTTGTTAAGAAAAGATGGAAGTTTAAAGCTATGCGTGGACTTTGGAAACTTGAATGAGGGGACCATTAAGAATAAATACCCTTTTGCCTCACATAGATGAATTGTTTGACCAATTATAAGGAGTCAGGGTGTTTTCTAAGTTGGAACTGAGACAAGAGTATTATTGGTTAAGGATCTTAGAAAGAGTTGTACCTAAGATTGCTTTTGCTTCAAGACGTGGCTATTTTGAGTTTGTAGTCATGTCTTTTGAGTTGACTAATGCACCGGCAGTTCATAAACTTGAGACACTGAGTTTTAACCTCTATTTGGATTAGATTGTGGAGGTGTTCACAGATGATATATTGATATATTCTAAGTCTCGAGAGAATCAAGAACGACATTTGAGGATAGTTTTGCAAACCTTGAGAGAACATTGACTTTTGCTAAGTTCCACAAGTATGGATTTTGAGTCAAAAGAAACTCACCGTTCT
>NC_040042.1:16301551-16369987 GCF_003713205.1 Coffea eugenioides | reverse complement strand
GGCGAGAGCTGGGCAGGCAGTCCGCTAACCCCTTTGGTTCGCCCTAGGGGAAGGTGGGGCTGTCACAGGTGGTATCAGAGCCTAGGTTTGAATTAGCCTGGGTGTAACAGAAGTGCTCGACTTGAGGGTTTTATTGATTATGGTTTTTAAGGTTATTCATGTTGTTTATTCCTTTGCTATAGGATGGATGCCAGTGGTGACCCGAGTGACCGTCCGGCAGGAGATCGTCCTCATAGCACGTTGCCGCCGATTAAGTATCAACTTAGGCAGAAGGGGGCCGTGGTCCGTTGGAGCCCGGCCAGCCGCGTTCGACAGTGTGGGTGTCGTAGCAACTTTGCCTACCCAAATACACTAGTTTTGTCGGTGGCAAAGGAACGCGAGGAGTTTGCTAAGGAAAATACTAAGCTTGAAGCTGTGGTTGCTGCGTTGGAAGCTGAGGTGACTCAGGCTAAGGCGACCAATGAGAAGCAAGCCTCGCGTATTAAAGAGCTAGAATATGACGTGCAAGAGGTCGAGGAAAGAGTTGATGATCTATGTGATCAGTTGAGAGATGCACGCGAGCGCGAGACTAAGCGAGCTCGTAAGGTCAGGGGTCGTGCTGAGGCGATCCTTAACCTATGCGACGACGGACTCGAGGAGTCTAGTGACGAGGCCTCGTATGCTGGGGCCGAGGCTGGGGAGGAATCTACCCCATCGCCTGGGTCTCAGACCCCGGCGACTGACTAGGCCTTGATCTTAGAGGCTTCTTTTGGATAGGTGGTGGTTTTGGTATGTACATAGAGATAGGGATAGAGCCTTAGCTAATCGTTTTGGATGCAGGGTTAGCTACGTGTAAATTTCTTTTGATAGGCCTATCCTCGGGAGGATCGTGTATGTACGTACGTGCTTTGGCCGTACTTGACTGACTGATTGTAAATATGTGTTTGGCTTGTATATATGTGTGCTTGTGATCCTGTTTGAAATGCATCTATATGTGCTAAGTGAAAGTTTATGTGTTACTTACATGCTTTGTTACTGCTTTGGTTTAGTACTTTTGCCTAGACCAAGTATACCTTATGGAAGGAACACGAAGTGGTCGGGGACGTGGGCGTGGTAGGCAACCCACACCGGTTAGGGAAACTGGGGAAGCTTCTACTGGCCCAATTCCTGAACCCCAAATAGACCCCAATGCTCAAATAGCTGCTGCTATGCAGCAAATGACCAACCTACTTGCACAAGTAGTGCAACAACAGGGCCAGAACCCAAACCCTAACCCTGGAAACCCCGGAAACCCTGGCCATCATATTGAGAGCGAAGATAGAGCACTAGAACGTTTCCAAAAGTTTTCCCCGCCAAAGTTTATTGGGGGACCCGACCCTGATGTTGCTGAGAAATGGCTGGAGAAGATGGTAGACATATTCGCGGCCTTACACTATCCGGACGAACGGCAGGTGACTTTTGCCGTGTTCCAACTCGAGGGGGCTGCCCGTTCCTGGTGGAACGTAATTAGGCAGAAATGGGAGCGGGAGCAGACACAGAGGATTTGGGTGAACTTCATCCGAGAATTTAATGCTAAGTTTTTCCCTCCTCTAGTCCAGGAAAGGAAGGAGGACGAGTTTATCCGGCTCCGGCAAGGGGCTCAGACTGTGGCGGAGTACGAGAGCCAGTTTACCCGCCTGTCCAAATTCGCGCCTGAACTAATTATGACCGAACAACGACGCGTGAGGCGCTTTATTCAGGGCTTGAACGTGGAGATCCAGAAAGATCTCGCAGCGGCTCAAATCACTACTTTTAGCGAGGCAATGGAAAAAGCCCAACGGGTCGAGAGTGCACGGCTTCAGGTCCGAAACTTCCAGGCTAAGAAGCGTGGTTTTCCTGGGAGTACATCTGGGCAAGGTGATAAGAGCACTCCCTCCAAGTTTGGACGAGGAACTGGGGGTGGACGACAATCTGGAACAGGCAGAGGGACTCCGTTCAGGGGCGGCCAAGTTGGGCGAGGACAGAGGGGGAACACCCAGAGTGGCTCGGCATCGGCACCTCGTGGTCCCTGTGGGCACTGTGGAAAGACAAACCACACCGAGGACAATTGCTGGAGGAAATTGGGGAAATGTCTGCGGTGTGGAAGTGCGGACCATCAGCTGGCTACATGTCCGGTCCTGAAACAAGATGGAAAGGGGAGTCAGCTACCGCCGAGGACTAACACTGGACCAGCCAAGGGAGACGGGTCCAAACCTAAGGTGCCAGCTAGGGTTTATTCCTTAGAGCCCCATCAGGTCCCAGATTCTTCCGAGGTGGTGGAAGGTACGATCCCTATTTTCCACCGCTTTGCCAAAGTTTTAATTGATCCCGGTGCCACTCATTCGTTTGTTAACCCTGATTTCATGTGTGGCATCGATATAAAACCTGCTAGCTTACCATATGCCTTAGAGGTTAGTACACCTACGGGGAATCAACGGTTGGTGACTAGTATGGTTTATAAGGATTGCGATGTATGGGTAGGAGAGAGGAGATTTTTAGGAGACCTGATTAGCTTATCCATTAAGGGGTACGATGTGATTCTAGGTATGGACTGGTTAGCCAAATATAACGCCCAACTGGACTGTAAAACGAAAATAGTTGAATTTCGCATTCCTGGCGAGGCAACCTTAAGGTTAGATATAAGGGGTAGGTTAGCCTCATCTGCTCTCATTTCGGGCATTCGAGCTAGGAAACTGATAAGTAGAGGGGCGCAAGGATATTTGGCCTTTCTAATTAATACCCCTACGGATAAGTTAAAGGTAGAAGATGTAGTCATAGTGAGGGACTTTCCGGATGTGTTTCCTGATGAGTTAGTGGCCTTACCTCCGGAAAGAGAGATAGAATTCCGAATAGATCTGTTACCTGGAACCGCACCTATCTCGAAAACCCCTTACCGAATGGCGCCTGCAGAACTTAAGGAGCTTAAGTTGCAACTGCAAGACCTTTTGGAGGGGGGATTCATTCACGAGAGTGAGTCTCCTTGGGGAGCTCCGGTCCTATTTGTGAAGAAAAAGGACGGAACGTTGAGGATGTGTATTGATTATAGGGGGTTGAACAACGTTACGATCAAGAACAAGTATCCACTGCCCCACATCGACGAGTTGTTTGACCAGCTGCAAGGAGCAGTGGTCTTTTCGAAGTTGGACCTCCGACAGGGATACTACCAGTTGTTGATTAGGAAGGAGGACATTCCGAAAACTGCTTTCAATTCAAGATACGGGCATTACGAGTTCGCCGTTATGCCCTTTGGACTGACTAATGCTCCCGCCGCCTTCATGGACTTAATGCATAGGGTTTTTAAACCCTACCTGGACCGATTTGTCGTGGTGTTCATTGACGACATTTTAGTCTACTCCAAGTCACGCGAGGAGCATGAGAAGCATTTGAGAATGGTGTTGCAGACATTGAGGGAACATCAGCTGTATGCCAAGTTTAGTAAATGCGCGTTCTGGTTGGAGAGAGTAGCGTTTCTAGGGCACGTGATCTCCCACGAAGGTATTTCGGTGGATCCAGCGAAGGTTGAGGCCGTGACAAATTGGAAAAGGCCAGAAACTCCCACGGAGATTCGCAGCTTTCTAGGGCTAGCTGGGTACTACCGACGGTTTATTAAAGATTTTTCCAAATTGGCAGGACCTTTAACTGACTTGACAAAGAAGCATGGCCAGTTTATCTGGAACGGCCGATGCGAAACAAGTTTTCAGGAATTAAAGAAAAGACTGACCATGGCTCCGGTGCTGGTCTTGCCAAATGGAGTGGATGGGTTTGAAGTTTATGCGGATGCGTCGCGAGAAGGCCTGGGGTGTGTTTTGATGCAGAACCGGAATGTGATTGCTTTCGCCTCTAGAAAATTGAAGCTTCACGAGCAGAACTACCCGACTCATGATCTGGAATTAGCTGCAGTGGTGTTTGCTCTGAAAAAGTGGAGGCATTACCTATACGGGGTGACCTTTGAAGTGTTTTCGGATCACAAGAGTCTTAGGTACCTCTTCTCCCAGAAGGAACTGAATATGAGACAACGGCGATGGATGGAATTCCTGGAAGATTACGACTGTACGATCAATTACCATCCGGGAAAGGCAAATGTGGTAGCAGATGCCTTGAGTCGTAAGGTGCAAGTAGCAGGGCTAATGATTAAGGAGTGGGGTTTGCTAGAATCAGTGTGCGAGTGGAAACCCTGTCTAGGGAGCCATAAGGTGATATTTGGCAATGTTAGGGTTACCTCCACTCTACTGGAACGTATTAAAGAGGCACAAAAAGAAGATTTGATGGTACAGAAATGGAAAGAGAAAGTGGATAAGGGAGAAACTACGGACTTCAATTTGAGTCCTGAGGGTATTTTAAAGTACCGAAACCGAATAGTGGTACCCAAGGATGAGGCATTGAAAGCAGAAATTCTGGAGGAAGCTCATAGATCTAAGTACACAATCCATCCGGGTAGCAGCAAGATGTATCAAGACCTGAAAGGAACCTATTGGTGGGACAATATGAAGAAGGAAATCGCGCAATATGTACAAAAATGTCTCATTTGCCAGCAAGTGAAGGCAGAGCATCAAAAACCATCGGGTCTGTTACAACCCTTGGAGATACCCGAGTGGAAGTGGGAAAACATTACCATGGACTTCGTTTCAGGTTTACCGAGGACGCAAAGAGGACACGATGCCGTTTGGGTGATCGTTGATCGATTAACCAAGTCGGCCCATTTCTTGCCGGTGAACATGAAGTATTCAATGGACAAGTTGGCTCGACTATACATGGATGAGGTTGTAAGACTACACGGTGTACCTGTGAGTATTGTTTCCGATCGGGATCCACGATTTGTATCACGGTTTTGGCAGAAATTTCAAGAAACCCTGGGGACGAAACTCAACTTGAGCACGACCTATCATCCTCAGACGGATGGCCAGTCAGAACGGACGATTCAGACTCTCGAAGACATGCTACGAACGTGCATTCTGGACTTTGGAGGCAACTGGGGTCAACACATGACCTTGGTAGAATTTGCGTACAACAATAGCTTCCATTCGTCAATTCAAATGGCTCCGTACGAAGCTCTCTACGGACGTAAGTGCCGCTCACCGATCTACTGGGACGAGGTTGGCGAAAAGAAAGCACTGGACCCGACAACTATTCCATGGATGGAAGAGGCACACGAGAAGGTCAAGTTGATACGGCAACGAATCCAAACTGCCCAAAGTCGCCAAAAGAGCTACGCGGATAATCGAAGAAAAGACTTGGAGTTTGAAGTTGGAGACCGCGTATTTCTTAAGATCACACCTTTACGAAGTCTCACAGCAGGTAAAGGAAAGAAACTTCAACCGCGGTACGTCGGACCCTACAAGATCCTGCAGAGGGTTGGAGCGGTCGCGTATCGATTGAAACTGCCATCCAGTCTATCTCGAATCCACGATGTATTTCACGTCTCGATGCTAAAGAAGTACCATCCTGACCCATCCCATGTATTGCAACCAGAGGATATCGAAGTAGATGAATCACTGGCCTATGAAGAGAAACCGGTCCAAGTACTTGATCGAAAAGTCAAGGAGCTCAGAAACAAGAAGATTCCATTAGTGAAAGTGCTATGGAGAAACCACGGAGTGGAGGAAGCTACCTGGGAGATAGAAGAGGAGATGCGAAAGAAATACCCAAACCTTTTCGGGAGTTAAGGTGAGAAATTTCGAGGACGAAATTCTTTTAAGGAGGGGAGAGTGTGAGAACCCGTAAAACCCTAATATTTTTCCTAGGGTTTATTTCCCCTTAATTGCATGTTTTCGGCATTATCTGGCTTAGAAATATTTTCTTAGTGGATTTTATGAGCAATTATAGTTTTAAGATGATTTTTCTAGCATTGGAGAATTTTTAGAAAATTAAGAGTAAATAGTGGACGTGGGACCCACTAGTGCGAAAAGTTCGGAAAAATTCGGCCAATAAGGTTAAATTTCGGATACTGTGTATAATTTGTCGGGTGTTAAGAGATAAGTGGAGTGTGTGAAGTGATTGATGTGAGAGAGGAAAGAAAGATAGGAAGGCATTTATGGAGGTGCCACATGTCACTTTCTCATTGGTTGTGACTTATGAAACACTATTCACCTTTTGACATTTTTTTTTGACTTTTGACCCAACTAAGTAAATATCCAAAAATTCACCAAAAATCACCATTTTTCTCTCTTGTTTGGCCGGCTCTCTCTCTCACTCTTGCAAGAAGGAGAACTCCTTCAATCTTCAAGTTCTACTAGCAAATCATCTCAATCAATCCCTTAAACAAGATTTCACTCCATAGAAACTTTCCTTCTAGTGTTAGTAAGTTGTGTAGTGAGCTTTGTTGGAAGAGCAAAGGTGTCCTACATCCCTCTCTCTCTTGATCTCTTGGTAAGTGTTGCTTGAACACCCTACTACCTTCAATAATGGTTACATGATGCTTAGAAGTGGCTTAAGTGGTTGAAAATGTGGTTTATCTCTTGGTTTGGCTTGTTTTGGTGAAGTTTTTATTTTATTGGGAATTTTTCTGGTTTAATATGAATTATATGTTGTGGCCTTGTATGATGAATTGTAATGGTTGATAATGACTCTATGAGGTGTATTGGATAGGAAAATGCAACTAATTTTGGATTTGGTGTGAAATTGAAAAGTTAGGGTTCTTAATTCCCCAATTCTGTCCGGTTTTTGATCACTGGGTTAGAGGCCGAATTTGACTTTGCTCAAAACATTAAAGTTGTAGGTATTGATGTGATGGAGATGCCTGTAAAATTTCAGGGCATTTGGATTAGTGTGGAGTGAGTTATGACGAAATTACTGTAGCTGTTCTGCTTTGGACAGAATGCGAAAACTGCGATAGTGATTGGCCATTTTGACTGGTTTTGGTTTGGATTTTGAAGTTGATGTCTTCTGATGAAATGTAGCTGAATGTCTTAGCTAACATATGCCTTTGGAATTTTGGCATTTGGACTTGTATAGACTGAGTTATACCGATTACAGTTTTCTGTCTTTTGCAAACCTGTTTTGGGAATTCTGGTATAGTTTTTGGCATTTTTGACCTAGTGGTGCTAAGAACTGGATTGAGTGACCTTCTACATTGTTGTAGCCCTGTTCCATAGCTTCGAAACGGTGGGTCTTACACCCCCAACCGATATTTGTAGTGAGAGTTGTACCATTACCGCATAATGAGTGTAAAACAGTTTTCTATTTGGGGCCAAGACTAAGGCCATTTTCTAATTTCTGGTTTGCTATTATGCTCATTTATGCATATGAAACCCTATTAGGGTTGTGAATTGGTGTTGTTTATGGCTCGGCATGGAGTCTTATTGTATGTGTTGCATGATTCTAGGGCGTGAAGGTAGTGCACGACGGCTTGGTGATCGTGGTACATGAAATACCACTTACTTGCTTGGTGAGTATACCACTCACTTAATTGCTACTATGTGGCTTTGTTAAATGTTATGTGATGCCTTGATGGCTTGCTTGGATATTGGAATTTATTAAGGTGAGGGTGTACTTGACCGCCCTCACCTCTTTTGTTATTGTCACTGAATGGCTACCGTTTTATTGCATTACTGAACTTGATATATTGGTTGATGAATTCCATTTCATGGAAACCGAATTGACGTCGTTTGGACGATGTCCAACGGCCTTACTGCATTACTGAGCTCAACCCTGTTTGGTAGTCAATTGGATCGAGCCGGCGAGGGCTTGGTCGTGAAGATTGAATTGCCACGGGGACTGTACTGGGGAACCTTGTGGTAACGAGACCCTTGGTTCCGGTAAACTCGAGTATTACCAACATATTACTGAATGGAGTGCGGGCCCGGTTGGGGGTATGTTGGGTGGAAGGAATGGAAGTAAAGTGAGGTCTACGGTTTGATACTTTTGACATTGACGGAGAGTCAATGAGGTTGGTTCAAGATTGCAAGCGTGGAAATGGGCTCTTGAGAGCCGACCGTATCCTTTTACCGTTTTGCTTCATTGCTTATTTGTGCACTTTAAATGAAGGTTCATTCTTATATGACTTTGATTGCTTATTGGGTGGTATACCACTGGGCTTTGGCTCATTCCGTGTTATTTGTTTTCCTTACAGGGATATAATTGCTTTTGAAAATGGACTGGATAGTCATTTGCCATACTGAGCTTGTAAAATGTCTTTTGTATAGCTCTCGAAGTGAAACCCTAATGTAACGGGTTCATTTCCTTTTGATAGGCAAATCGAATGTGTACTCCTTAATGAATGGTTGGCATGCCATTATGGATGTAAATGATGATTTCCATTGTATATATGTGTTTATATGTTGAATTGATGTTTGGATGAACTTCGGAGCGAATCGGCTTTCAAACGGCAAAAAAAAAAAAAAATTTGGCAAAAGCTCACTGGCCTGAATCCGGCCAGGAATCCGGCCAGAAACTGGCCGGATTGAAGGCCGGATTGCCTGAGAAAAATTGGAAATCCGGCCAGTTGCTCACTGGCCGGTATCCGGCCAGACAATCCGGCCGGAATATTGGCCGGATTGCCGGCCGGATTGGGTGGAACTTTTGGAAAAATTCGAGATGCTCACTGGACAGTATCCGGCCAAGAATCCGGCCGCTAATCCGGCCAGATTCCGACCGGATTCTGGCGTGTCCAGCACTATTCATTTCGGTTTTCAATTTTCGTTTTTTTTTTATTTTGTGTTTTCTGACTTGTTTGCGCGCAATGGTATGTTCCGGAACGTTATAGAACGACGTTAACTGTACCGTAGTCCTGGCGAGAGCTGGGCAGGCAGTCCGCTAACCCCTTTGGTTCGCCCTAGGGGAAGGTGGGGCTGTCACAGTGAATCATCCTATTTTTGGATTCTTGTACTTGAGTACTGAATACTTTTTCTGATGAATTGGGAAGGATATAGTAAATTGCATTGTGATGTGAATAGAAATCATGACTGAATTTGAAGTAAGTTTTGATGGTAAATGTCAAGGTGCCGAGGATTCTAGTATTGGACCTGGGAAAGTAGACCTGATTGAGGAGATTGGATCGATGAGTGTTGTCATGGACTAGTCCATTAAATGTTTCGTTAGGGTTTTGATAGATGGTGGTTAGATTTGAACTTTGATGGTTGTCGTGAACATTAAAGATGCTAGCATTGCAGACTTGTTTAATTTCTTCTATGAATGTATGGACTTGTTATGTATTTACTTGATTTTGATACAGTCTGATTTAAACAAAATATGTATTTATTTTGTGATATTAGATAAATGTATTTTGGTTTCTGTTTGACTACCCTTGCCTATATGCTCACTTGATTCCTATTCTTTTATATACATATATATATGTATATATATATAGACTTGGACTTGTGTGAAAATAAATACTAGGGAAATGACGTTGGGGCATCCATGTAGGCTTAGACGACCCCGGGATTAAGGAAGAGTAATTGGAAATTTGCAATCGACCAAACCAGGAACCCAGGGCTGAGATAAGGGATCAGGTAGTGATGACCATAAATTGGATGACAGATCTTTTAGAATGTCTAGTACACCAACAAGACCAAGGGGCTAGACTTGCAAACCAACTTAGAAACCAAGATATGGGAGAGGTTAGAGCTCTAGAGAGACTTTGAAAAAAAAAGAGAGATGTTCTTTGCTTAAGTTTTTTGCAAGTCCTAACCCCGAAGCAGTTGAACATTGATTAGTTAATATGATCCCTATCTTTGATGTCTTAGGATACCCAGAGGAAAGGTAAGTGGCTTTTGTGATATTCCAGTTTGGAATAGCGGCTCATCCATGGTAAAATGTGCATGATACTTTTGCATTAGTGATTAGTATTTTGGTAGAAGTGTTAGATTGTACATTATCTGAATTTAAGAGTGCTGGATTATATATGGAGATTCTGAGAAAAAGAGTTTGGGTTCTTATCTTGTATGCAAACTTTTGACGAAAATTAGGATGATCACCCTGATTAAAGATTGAAAAAGGCATTATTGGGATAAGAGGTTGTAGTTTCTTTTTGAGCATGTCTGTTGAAGATGAGTGTAGAATTGGGGTGTGAAATTTTGAAATCAAGCAGATGAGAGTAATTTTTAAGAAGTATGATTTAGTGCTTTGTTATGTGCATAAGCGATAATGGTAACCATTTTGTTAAGATCCTAGAATAGGAGTAAGTGGTATGGTATCTTAAGGTATTGCCCTACTTGTATTTTGATTCCTTGTCTATCTCATGTGAGAATATCTAAGCTTAATATTTCATGGCTGGATTGGAAGCAACAAGAACTCAAGAGTTATATGATTAGATTTTCACTTTGTGAGTAGCCCCTTATTTCGATACTTGGATTTGTCTGCTAGGCTATCATTTGAGATTAAGTAACTCAGTGATATGAGAAATTCGAAAACTATACATGAGGAAATAGAGATTTTCTTGAAAGGAGTTAGCATTTTAAAAGAAATTGGCTAAACACTAGGAAGAACGATGGAAACAATACTATACGGAGAAAATTAAGTACTAACCCAGAATATGGAAATAAAAAGGAAATACGAAGTGATACTGGAGGATTTGCAAAATAAGTTAGAATTGGTGCATTTAACTGTTCAAGTTGCATCTTAAGACATTCCTAACAATCAAATTAAAAGTGGTGAAGGGAGCACCCGTGATATCAAAGAGAAATGCAAAAAAGATTAGTGGAAATAAACATGCTATGATGGAAAGAAAGAATGGACACTTTAAGAAGAGATGTGTAGCTGTTAAGTATGAAATTTGTGACAAAACTCATATTGGAATGTGTTATTTGAAAACTGGCGCCTGTTTTAGATGCGGGAAACTTGGACATCAAGTGAAGAACTGTCCGAAACAATGGATGAAACTATGGTGAATCTGCTGTCATAGTTGACGTTAGAAATTGATGAAACTATGGTGAATCTGATGAAACTATGGTGAATTTGAGTGATGTGTTATCTGGAATAGTTGTATTTATTGGACTATTTGTAGTGAAAGCTTTATGTAGTAAGCTGTATCTCTGTTAAAAAATAGTGAACTTGGTGCCTGATGTTTTAACTAGTGATCTTGAATGTCCAAGTTTGTTTGGAGTTAAATCCTTGTCGATGATTCAATTTCTGCACTTTATTCTTGGGTTTGAACAAGGATTCTTATTTATGGTTAGAAATGAAGGAAGAACTTTTGATTAGAAAGGGGTGATATGTGTTTAGATTGGATAAATCAGAGAAAACCCTGTACAAGAGAGAACTCGAGTTTATTTTGCAAGCAAGATTAGAATTTCGGCAAACGAAATTCTTTTAAGGGAGGAAGATTGTGAGGACCAAAAAATTATTTTTATATATTTTATATTTTAATCTATTTGCCTTGAATTTTTGGTTAATTTAATGGTTGAGTCATGATTTTTATTCCTATTGTCCCATTCAATTTGTTGCATGTTGAATTTATAGTGCGTTATGCAAGTGTGACCGATTAGTGAGGTACGCTCAATGAATTTGATGCATTAGAGAGGGTGTTGTGCAAAAGGAATTATGGGACAAGAGATATTGAGAGATAATTTAAGGAATATAAGATATGATAGTGATTAGAGACAATTAGAGTAATTAGAGGTAATTGGAGAGGCAAAGAGATAAACTTGAACTAGAAGTCGCCAAGTGTTGATGATCTAGCCTTTCTTTGACCAAGATAAGTCTTGCCTTTATCTTTTATTTTCACAACTAAAAGCCTTTATTTTCTCCTCCTTGGCCGAACTTTATGAGAGAAAAGGGAGAGAAAACTCCTCAAATTCTAGTCTTAATTCTTGTCCAAATTTGTGAGAAATCCAAAGATCAACCCTAATCTACTCCGATGGACCTTGAGTTAAGTTTGGAGGGAAGACCTTGGTGGAGTTTTTGGAGGCAGAAAACTCTTATTTGCTTGGGGTTTTGAGGTAAAGTTTCTAGAAAACATCTCTTTTACTTGTCTCTTGAGATCCATTTAAGATATGTCATGATTGAAATTAAAGGAAACATGTTAATGAAAGATTTTATGGTTTTGCTAGGGTAGCTTGTGATTTCCAGCTTTAATGTTCAATTTCCAACCTTGATATGCATTTTCTAGCTTAAGATGAACTTGATAGCTTTGATATGAGATGGTTAGGTTTTGATGTGAACTTTTAAACTTTGGTACTCCCTCTGTCCCATTTTGATAGTTCTAGAAAAAGTAGTTAACTTTGTTGGAAAAACAAATTTAAGTTGTTATTTTCCTAAAATACCCTTACATTAAATAGTATACAACTTTATATTAATTATTCATGGAAACTTGAATTGATAGTTTATGGGAACTTCGATTGATGGTCAAGAAAGAATCAATCCTCATTTTACATTATTTCTCATTAAATCTAAATGTATTAAATGGGGTAGGTTAACAATCTATATTAAATAGGTAGTTTATGCTAATAACAACCTATATTGAATAAGGGTATTTTAGAAAAATTAAAAGATAACTACATTTTTTAATTGTAAAATGGACTACAATTTGGGACAAACGAAAAAGAAAAACAAGACAATCAAAGTGGGACGGAGGGAGTATATGATTTTCCAACTTTGGTTGAAATTTCCAATTTTAGAGTTAAAATTCTAGTTTTGATGTAGTTTACTTGAAGTTTTATATATGTCAAAGTATAATAGCTTTTGTTGCTTTAGGGTGATAAAGGTATGACTTTTACGGAAGATTTCATGGTTTTCAAACTTATATTGAAATTTCCGGTTTTGGTATAGAAAGGGCATAGTCTAGTTTCAAGTTGATCTTTGTGTCATTTTAATGGTTTTCTTTCCAAGTATATATACCACACAAAACATGATATGCAAGCTATGTTCTAGTGTGTTTTAGCCATAACAATAAGGTGGAAATTGACTAAGTCATGCTGGAAATTTTGCTGGAATTTTGGCTCGAACTTGGGATAAAAGTGGGACAGACTTTTCAGTTTTTACCTTGAGGTTTGCGTATATAATCCATGGCTATAATTCTTGGGCAGATTGAATTTTTTATACAGACATACTTCAATGTTTTGACCGTAACTTGATGTAGGAAACTCGGATTTAGGTGTCGTTTGTTGCGTTGGAAACTAGATTCAGAGGACTTTAACTTTGTACAAATTTCTTGCCCTGTTTCTATCTTTCTGAAAGTTAATGACCCTTTAAATTTAACCCTTATGTCTCGCCTTGATGAGGAAATGATCTTTTATTAGGAATTTTTCTATGATAATTTGGAGTAGTGTGATATCTTTAACATTGTAATTGAGTATGTTATTATTATGGTTAGGTGAGAAAGGTAGCCATTATTCTGATTACTTGAACTAGCATAGGAATTTCTGACTTTGAACCTTGAGATTCTTGTCCCGTTTTCTTCACAAGTCTTGACTATCATTCATATGCTCTTGCTTCATATGATACTTGATATATTGATTTATCATGTATGAAGTTTCACTCCTAGATTTGAATAAGAAAACTTTGTACTTTTGACAGCTATATGGAGGTTAAACCTGCAAATCGCTTTATTGGCAAAGTGAAGTTTCGAAATTCAAAGTTTGCATTTATATTGGCATGAATTGGCTAGACTCTTAATGTAGGACATAACCATAGGACTCGAGAATGACCAAGAGAAAGAACCATGGTTTGAAGTAAATAGATTGTGATAAATTGGTGAGTGTTCCAATTGTATATTAGAACCATCTGATGTGTTTGATCCATATATCTTGAACTACAAATGAATAGAAAGTGTATATTTTATCGCACTCGACCTAATTTCACTAAACTCTTGTTATACTGTTACAAGTGAAATTTTTGCAAGTGAATTGTTACAAGTGAAATGTTTACAAGTGAACTAATATTCATGTGTATGACTTAAAAGTGACTGCTGGGATCCCAAACACCATCGGCTAGTTAGTCGAATCGAGCCTGCAAGAGAGAAAAATTGGATGGTTGTAATATTTATTGGAGAGTTTCATGCTTACTTTGGTGTTAATGTTATTTCTGAAGTTAATGTTAGTGAGTGAGTCTTGACGAGAGTTGGGTAGGCGGTCTGCTAACCCTTGGGGTACGCGCGAAAATTATGTCCCAAATGCTTACATCAAGTTATTAATTAGTAGCCCATTACACAGTTATTAATTAGTTGCCCATTACACAAGATTTTGTTTTTTGTTTTTTGTTTTTTTATCACACATCTAGTCTACTCCTACTCCTACACTGGGGAGAGGGGGGGAAAGGGGGGGGGGGGAGCCTACTCTAGGGGGATGGCCCAATTGAGTCAAGGGAAGCTGACGGGGATTGAACCACCATCAGACTAGACGGGCCCGTATGGATTTAGAACAATCATCATATAGAGGTACATTGATAGGAAGTAGGATTTGAACTCTTGATCTTTCACCCTACAATTAATGTGGTGGCCAACTCCCTTTGGTTTAAGATTTCGTCTATCGATCAATACTTTCATCCATTTCTAATCTGGGAAACGGGGCATGATAATTGGTCTTTTAATGAAAGAATCCAATAGCTGCATAATATAGTCGATTAGTGTCATATCATTCAAATTCAATTTTTGTCCAATCTTGAGCTAGGTACACTCGTTCTCCATTATTAATTTTGGGTGAGTTCCTTGTCCCAATAGAAAGAAAAAAAATGTAAAATAATAGGTAGTAGCGGAGTTAGGACCCTATTATGAGGGAGTGCAATAGTCAATTTCAATGTAAATTATGCTCGTAGATGTATATAAGAAATATACTATGTACTTTAATTTAAAAAGCCCAATCCTTTTCTTACATTAGGGTGTCATTAATGTTTAATTTGGAACGGGTCCAAAATTTTTGTTAGAGGTAATCAATAAAAAAAATTATTTGTTTAGGAAGTAAATTTAGAATAAGGGGAGAATATCTAAAACTTCAAAAGATAATCTATGTAGAGAAAGCAATTTTCTTAAATTTAAGGGGGGCAATATAACTAAAAGGGAGAATTTTATGAAATTCAGGGAGTGTAAATATGACACAAGCTGAAAAACCTTGAAAATTTTCAAGGTCATTGTATAATTCTATGAAATTTGACGGAGTACAATTGCCCACCCTCAATCATATGTGGCTCCGCCATTAACAGGCAAACGACAAAGTGTATATAGTATTGCACATCAGGACATTTTAAATATCTAATAATATCATGGTCAGATTTCAACTAAATATAATATAAAACATAATTGCAGATCTCTATTTTACAATTTGTTTAATCATCCAATTGCAGATCTCTATTTTTTTTTGTCAGTGTATTTTTCTACTTGATTGGCTTCTAGTACTGTAAGTTCAGGGCAACTTCCTGAAGAATTTAGAAATCATTTTGATGTGCTTTCTGCACCATTAGCGACCTTATACTGTTAATTAATTTAATCTCTGTCGTTCGGTTTTCTGCTCCATTTCTAGGATGATGCAGCTGTCTTATCCATCGCTGGCTTTTAATCATCATGCTCTAATTTCGTTGATGCAGCTTCTCAGCAAATTCCCATTCATTTACCCTTATTTTCTGCTTTGGTTAAGGGTACAATCTTCACAAGTTTTCAGTAAAAATTTTGTAGGGTTAATTTCATGAGGATAATCATATCTACATATAGCGATGTATATACATGCACCTTACATCTTTTTATTTCATTAAAGGACTAGAGCAACAATCATGGGGGTAGTTGAAGAGAAAAAGAAAAACGAAAATTAACCAGCAAATGACCAAGTGCGCAGTATTACTGTACAGATAATCATGACAATTTAAATAATTTGATAATGTCATTGTCAATTTTTAACTCAACGTTCGAATCAATAAAAATGTTGCAACTTGTTTAACGTTCCAATTTCGGATCTCTTTTTTTCTTTGTCAGTAGGGCAGCTTCCTCAAGAATTTAGAAATCAGTTTGATGTGATTTATGTACCTTTTTTTCTGATAAAATTCAAGGAGCCCACAATAGTGATAAGATTTTTTTTTTTTTTGAGGGATAGCGATAAGATTCAAGGACACAATAGTGTCAGCAGTACAGACATATAACAATCCAAAGTAACTCACAAATGGTGAGAATTATAATTTAATATCACTACAAACTAAATAATTCTCACAACATGGGAGAAGAAACTCACATTATTGAGACTTGAAGTCAAGGCCTCTAGGTACTGGAGCTATTTATATACATTATGTAACCTTATGTTGTTAATATATTGAATCTCCCCGTTGTCTGGTTACAAGCTTCATTTCGAGGATGATGTAGCTTTTGGGCATATTCCCCTTCATTTACCCCTGTTTCTGTTCTGGTTTAGGGTTCAATTTTCACAAGGTTTCAGTAAAAAATTTGTAGCATTAATATGGTTAGGGAAACATACCCATATGATATTGACGCACGGTGGAGGAGCTGCACGCACTTGAGGGTGGGCAATTATACCCCCTCAAGTTTTAAAAAATTATATAAGAGGCTCAAAGATTTCAAATATTTTACCTTATTTGCACCCTCTAAATTTTGTAAAAGCATATTATTGCCCCCTTTATTCCAAAATTTTGTAGAGTTATCCCCATTCACACCTTAAAAAATTTACAAATTTCACACTTCTACATGCATCATCTTCGTAGAATTTATAAAAACTTCTCTCCTATGTAAAAGATTTGCAATAATTACTTTTCAAGAAATTATTGTTTTTATTCTAAACTAAACCTATATATAACTTTGTAGCCCAAAAAAATGTTTCAATCTATTTTAGATTAAATCACAAGCGTCATTTCATGGTAAACATATGGGATATCTCATACAATAAAGATGAATCTTAACTGTACACAAAATTTTTTAGTTCCGCCACTGATGATGCATCTTCACTATCTTTTTTTCTTTTTTTTTTTTGTTTTTTTGGGTGACCTAGGATATATCCTGACTCGAACCACTTAGAACCCGAGCCGACACACCAAATCAGGGAATAGCTGCCTCCCACGACGCACCCAGGTTAGACGGGGAAGTTCAAGACTAGGGAAAAATTTGAACTCAGGACCTCATTCAGTCCAAGAACCCGCTTTATCGCTAGAACATCATTTATCACAAGGCATCATTTTCTAAATTCGGTCAAATGAATTATTGCCTTTTTAGCCTATGACTTCAAACAAATTCAAGGAAAGCCAATCCAAGAATATTGTTTTCTTTTCTCTTTGTGAAGCCTATATAGATTGAATATTTTTTAGAAAAACTTTTGTATTATTCAATATATTTTTTCTTGTGATGTAATATATGTAAAATTAAGAGCTAGTCATAAAACATGTTTAAGGAACAATAAAAAAATAAAAAATTTCAATATGAAGCGTTCCGAAGACCCTCATAATAATCTCCATTATTAGGATACATTTGCTCTAATTCTTCTAGTCTTCACAATGATATGTAATATTAAGTGTCCCACAAATTGATTATCATTGCATAAGTAAATGTGCAAAGGACGGATTCACATGTGAATATGTCTGGAAAGTCTTTGGAGGATCGATGACTTGTGAGTTCGGCCCCACATCCTTTTCTATTTACTAATCTGAAACGCAGTTTTGATTTGTTGATAAATGCTACTGAACCATATATCAAAATTCATAAGCTTTTGAACCTAGAACCAACTCTTCTTTCTTCTCTTCCTGCAGACGGGAAGCCCCCTCTCTTGACATTCTTTAAGCTAAAGAGAAAGACTGAAAATGGCACTCACAATTCTGTCTTCTGTGTTAAATCAGCTCTCAATTCTTCTGCGTGAAGAGGGACAACTTTTGGGAGGGCTTCGCCAAGAGGTTGAACTCATCAGGGATGAGTTGGGGCACATGAGAGCATTCCTGAGAGTGGCAGAAACAAAGGAAGAAGATGCTGATCCCGGCCTCCAAGAATGGATCAAGCAAGTACGAGAAGCCGCTTATGACACTGAAGATGTTCTTAATGAATTCGTATCTCGCTTTGCTCGCCATCGAGCAACGGGCTTCCATGGCTCTGTTCGGAGAATTTTCAACTCCATAAAGACTTTGCGAGCTCGTCATAAGGTTGCTGCGCAAATACAAAGCATCAAGGCTAGAGTAAAGTTTATTTCTGAAGGGCATCGGAGATACCAATTAGAATTCGGTGTTACTACCCAAGCGGCCGAGTCTCTTGCTACTGTTAACAACACAACATGGCGCTATAGCAGGGATGATGCACTTCTTGTGGAAGAAGCTGAACTAATTGGCATTGATAACCCCAGACAACAGCTAATTTCTCAACTACTCGAGGGGGATGATTCCCAACTCAAAGTTGTTTCTGTGGTTGGCATGGGAGGACTCGGTAAAACTACCTTAGTCAAAATAGTCCATGAAGATTTAGATATTAGAAGGCATTTCCCAGTTCGTGCCTTTGTAACTGTCTCTCAAACATGCAACATCCAGGAACTACTAAAAGACTTGATTTTGCAGTTACACAATGATTTGAAGAAACAAGTTCCGCAATTGATTGAGGCAATGACTACAATTCAGCTGAAACAATTTGTTAAAGATTTTCTTCAACAAGCTGGAAGGTATGCAATTGTGTTTGATGACGTATGGGATGTGAAATTTTGGAATGCAATTAGAATTGCACTACCCAAGAATGGCTATGGCAATCGTGTCATGCTAACAACACGACAAGCCGATGTAGCCTTTGCATCTTGCACCCAATCTCAGGATTATGTCTTCAAAATGGAGTTCCTGTCTTTCGAGGATTCAAGGACCCTATTTTGCAACAAGATCTTCAAAGGAAATGGTTGTCCTGACCATCTAAAAGATGTTGCAGAAGGTATACTGGGGAAATGTGAGGGATTGCCCCTTGCGATTCTTGCAATCAGTGGGCTTTGGGCTTTGAAAGACTTCAGTATTGCAGAGTGGGAGATGGTTCGACACAGCCTAGGAGGTGAATTAGAAGGCTCTGGTATGCTGGACCGGGTCAGAAAGATACTTTTTCTCAGTTACAATGATCTACCTTGTGATCTTAAGACCTGTTTGTTGTATTTAAGCATTTACCCAGAGGATTTTAAAATACGTTGTCATAGACTTGTTCAATTGTGGTCAGCTGAAGGATTTCTAGGAAAGACAGAAGGAATGACAATGAAAGATGTAGGCTTCAATTACCTCAGAGAATTTGTCAATAGGAGTCTAATTCAAGTGACTCAAAGTTTTTATGAAGGAATCCCCTATACATGTCGAATCCATGATCTAGTGCGAGAAGTTATTCTTTCCAAGTCAAGGGAACAAAATATGATCGCAATTAGCACTGAACAATGCACAAGGTGGTTATCTGAGAAGGTACGCCGTTTGGTAGTCCATAGTAGCAGCAGCGACACCGAGCAGCACCAAGAAAGCCAATGTTATAGCTTTAACCACCTTCGATCCTTTATTACGATTGAATCCATGAATCCACTGATATCCACGGCCTTGTTATCTAAAGCTTTAAAGAGTAGCAGATTGTTAAAGGTTTTGGATTTGAGTGATGAAAAGACATTGGAGGAAATCCCAAATGAGATTTTCAACTTGTATCGTCTCAGGCATCTGAACCTGTGTAGGACAGGGGTTAAAGTAGTCCCGAAATTCATAGGAAAACTTCGAAATTTGGAGTATTTGGATTTGGGTGAAACTCAAGTCAAGGAATTACCCGTGGAAATCCTGAAGCTAAAAAAGCTTGAGCATCTTATAGTACACCAAAAAGTTGATTTTTCTGAAGCAAGTTATGGATTTCATGGGTTTAAAGCTCCATCAAAATTGGGAGGACTTCTTGCCCTACAATCATTAACAACCATAGATGCAAGTAGTGGATCTGTAATAGTTAAAGAGATAGGAGCATTGACTCAATTAAGCCGATTAGGGATTTCAAATCTGAGAAGAGAAGATGGAAAGGTGCTGTGCTCCTCCCTTGCCACCCTCACTAGTCTTCAGCTACTAGACATTGCTTCAATTAGAAATGAAGGTGGTGGTTATGAGGTAATGGATCTGAATCATCATCATCAACAACAACATTCTCGTTCATCTTCAATGTCTTCTTCATTTCTCCAATCTCTTCGCATGCTAATATTGTGTGGCCGCTTAGAAAAGATGCCACAATGGATAGCTCATCTTCAAAGCTTGGTAAGAATAGATTTGGATTGGAGTGGCTTAAGGGATGAAGAGGATCCGCTTGAACCCCTGCACCATTTGCCAAATTTGGTTACTATTCAATTTTGTGGATCTTACCAAGGAGAGGGGTTGTGTTTCAAGACTGGAGGATTCCTGAAGTTAAAGGATGTGTACCTAAAGAAATTAGAAAAGTTAAAATGGCTGAAAGTGGAGGAGGGTGCATTACCCAATCTCCACGAACTGGGTCTGGATAGACTTCCATTGCTAGAGGAGTTACCTTTGGATATTCAACACTTGAGCCAACTTCGAAAGCTAGGTTTGCATGAGTTGAGTTCTCAACTGATGGAGAAGCTAAATAGTCTAAATGAAGATAGTGAAGATTACAGAAAAATTGGACACATTCCTGAAGTTGAAATTGTATTTTTGACAAATGAGGGATGGAAATATCGCCTGCTATGGGGGAAGAAGTTGTAAATATTCCTCTCTTAGCATGTCTTCTTTTTTCTTTTCTGCACGTTTGTTTGTAACTTGTAAGTTTATAATTTGTTTTATCTTTTATCTTATTGTATAAATATTGTATTGCACAATCTTGTTTGTATACGGTAGTGCACTCCAGGCATTATAGTGCGAACATTCGATTATGAATTTATAGAAAAAGAAATTATTTTCGACTGTAATAAGTGAATTTTCGTATCTTTGACATAATATAAATTCGTGCATAACAGTTGGACATGATTGAAAATATTAATGTGCTTCTTTGAAATTTGTCACAAAAGGACAGATGGATGAACATAAAGGAGTGATACAACCATTATCAGTCCAAAAATTACAATATTACTAGAGAAATCAATTTCTAAGCCATACTAGCCTATAAACATAGGCTTCATGTAGTACTTTTGTACCAACAATGAAGTTGCTAAAATTGAGAACTTCTACATCACACGCTATAATTTCTTCTTGTGATGAATACTGGTGTAATACATCACAATCTTGTTTCAATACTTGTATTTTCTTGACGAATGCAATCGTATCAAATGATGCTAATAGGAGATTTAGATGTACAGTCTGCCGCTCCCCACAAACTACGCACAAGGCTTCCACACAAATGATAAATCTCGGTGTGTACCAAATAGAAAGCAAATGATTGTTGGTATCAATTACCAAAAGTAAGCTAAATGTTGACGTGCCGCTATTGGAAGTTGCATCACAATGTTGACGTGCCATTTTACTCCGCATCATTTCAAAATTACGTATTTGCGTATTTACTTAAAGGGATGAAGGTCAACCCAATACCAGGAAGGATTCACATGATTCAGATATTGCCGCATCATGGGTCTGATTCACATGAATTACTCAATTAAGTGCAGATGGAAAATTACCCAACCATGTTAAAAATCAATTTATGTTTGGACAATTAAGTTGGTACCTACAACTAGAAGCTTTGATTTGGCTACCGATTCATGATATCCACACATTAGCAGCTCCACAAGTATTTGAGTCGACACAATTTGTAGGAAAAGTTAGACTAACTCAAAAGAAAATATCTACACTATACAACAGATAAATAAAACAGAAACAGGAACCATTCCCTACCACCCCATCCCTTCTCGCACTCCACCAATACTCATCAGCCTAATACAAATTGTGTCGCATCCATAATTGGAAATACTTGTCTGACGAGAGGCCCTAACTGCATCATAGCATAATACAACTTAAAAAATGAGGAATGTTATTAAAGCAATATTAGATCTTTGAGAGGCAGTAGAAAAAATTTGTCACAGATTCTAAAGCAAGGGCTGAGAAAACTAGAGTCCTATCAATTGAACGAGTATGGTAACAACTCATCATATAAGCATATGCACAATCAACCCCACCTTGATATATAAGCTTTGAAATGAAATTAAGGTTCAAAGAAAAAAAAGACAAAATTGATCCACCAAATCCCAAGGTATAATATTTATGCAATATCGGAATATAAATTAAAAAAAAACTAAATCAATGTTTAGATCCAACTTCCATATAATCCCCAATGTTGATTGGCTCCGGTTAAACCATCAACAAGACCATGGATATGTTAACCTATAATGTTGTTTAGGTCGATTCCCATTCATTCTAAGCTAATTTGCATTCTTTACTGAACGAAAGGCTGATATGACTTCACCCTTTGAATGAGGACAGAATTACAACAATCAAAAACCAACTAAAGTGCGTTAGTTGGTCTAGAAGCTATCAGCAAGCAGAAGCATAGATGCTAAAACTCTTTTTTTTTTTTGTCAAATATCAACTTCAATATCTACCTACTAGATAAGAGAACAACTTGAGTTGTCCATTGATGCCAAGTGTCAAGCTCTTATTGGAGGAAGGAACTTTGTTTCATTCATTTGGATCTTAAAGAATGGTAAATGTCTATTTGGGACTTGGTTTTACAATTGAGAATTCCAATAGTAGCTTACTATTTAAGGGTCAATTGGTAATAATGGATTAAATATATTTACTTTTTAACTTTGTTTGTGTTTTAATAAGTGTTAAAAGTCAGTTGTGCCCTTTTGTGAAAGGTGGTTGTTTGAGTAGTTACTAACTATTTAGGGCTATTTTTGTATGTTTGAAAATATTTCTTTCTTATTTTTCTGTTTCGATGCAAATAGTTTGATACAGTTTGTCGATTGATCTAAACATATGGGTCAGTTTTAGGGGATAGCTTTATGGTAGGAAGCCTTTGACCATTCTTACGGTAGGCAGCCCCTCAGAGCATGACATGTGTATTTGCAAAATGAGAAACTCACGGACCGTTATGTTACAGTGGTAATACCCGTGGAGATAAACCAAACAAGACATATACGGATGCAGCCTTTTTTCCCCTCCAATACACTAATTTGTGAAGCTGATATGACTTCACCCTTTGAATGAGGACAGAACAACTAAAGTGCGTTAGTTGGTCTAGAAGCTATCAGCAAGCAGAAGCATAGATGCTAAAACTCTTTTTTTTTTTTGTCAAATATCAACTTCAATATCTACCTACTAGATAAGAGAACAACTTGAGTTGTCCATTGATGCCAAGTGTCAAGCTCTTATTGGAGGAAGGAACTTTGTTTCATTCATTTGGATCTTAAAGAATGGTAAATGTCTATTTGGGACTTGGTTTTACAATTGAGAATTCCAATAGTAGCTTACTATTTAAGGGTCAATTGGTAATAATGGATTAAATATATTTACTTTTTAACTTTGTTTGTGTTTTAATAAGTGTTAAAAGTCAGTTGTGCCCTTTTGTGAAAGGTGGTTGTTTGAATAGTTACTAACTATTTAGGGCTATTTTTGTATGTTTGAAAATATTTCTTTCTTATTTTTCTGTTTCGATGCAAATAGTTTGATACAGTTTGTCGATTGATCTAAACATATGGGTCAGTTTTAGGGGATAGCTTTATGGTAGGAAGCCTTTGACCATTCTTACGGTAGGCAGCCCCTCAGAGCATGACATGTGTATTTGCAAAATGAGAAACTCACGGACCGTTATGTTACAGTGGTAATACCCGTGGAGATAAACCAAACAAGACATATACGGATGCAGCCTTTTTTCCCCTCCAATTCCTCCGTTCACTGTGCATTGTTTCGCCGCTACTTTATTACATTTAAAAAATTGTGAAGCTAATTTGCATTCTTTACTGAACGAAAGGCTGATATGACTTCACCCTTTGAATGAGGACAGAATTACAACAATCAAAAACCAACTAAAGTGCGTTAGTTGGTCTAGAAGCTACCAGCAAGCAGAAGCATAGATGCTAAAACTCTTTTTTTTTTTTTGTCAAATATCAACTTCAATATCTACCTACTAGATAAGAGAACAACTTGAGTTGTCCATTGATGCCAAGTGTCAAGCTCTTATTGGAGGAAGGAACTTTGTTTCATTCATTTGGATCTTAAAGAATGGTAAATGTCCATTTGGGACTTGGTTTTACAATTGAGAATTCCAATAGTAGCTTACTATTTAAGGGTCAATTGGTAATAATGGATTAAATATATTTACTTTTTAACTTTGTTTGTGTTTTAATAAGTGTTAAAAGTCAGTTGTGCCCTTTTGTGAAAGGTGGTTGTTTGAATAGTTACTAACTATTTAGGGCTATTTTTGTATGTTTGAAAATATTTCTTTCTTATTTTTCTGTTTCGATGCAAATAGTTTGATACAGTTTGTCGATTGATCTAAACATATGGGTCAGTTTTAGGGGATAGCTTTATGGTAGGAAGCCTTTGACCATTCTTACGGTAGGCAGCCCCTCAGAGCATGACATGTGTATTTGCAAAATGAGAAACTCACGGACCGTTATGTTACAGTGGTAATACCCGTGGAGATAAACCAAACAAGACATATACGGATGCAGCCTTTTTTCCCCTCCAATTCCTCCGTTCACTGTGCATTGTTTCGCCGCTACTTTATTACATTTAAAAAATTGTGAAGCTAATTTGCATTCTTTACTGAACGAAAGGCTGATATGACTTCACCCTTTGAATGAGGACAGAATTACAACAATCAAAAACCAACTAAAGTGCGTTAGTTGGTCTAGAAGCTATCAGCAAGCAGAAGCATAGATGCTAAAACTCTTTTTTTTTTTTGTCAAATATCAACTTCAATATCTACCTACTAGATAAGAGAACAACTTGAGTTGTCCATTGATGCCAAGTGTCAAGCTCTTATTGGAGGAAGGAACTTTGTTTCATTCATTTGGATCTTAAAGAATGGTAAATGTCTATTTGGGACTTGGTTTTACAATTGAGAATTCCAATAGTAGCTTACTATTTAAGGGTCAATTGGTAATAATGGATTAAATATATTTACTTTTTAACTTTGTTTGTGTTTTAATAAGTGTTAAAAGTCAGTTGTGCCCTTTTGTGAAAGGTGGTTGTTTGAGTAGTTACTAACTATTTAGGGCTATTTTTGTATGTTTGAAAATATTTCTTTCTTATTTTTCTGTTTCGATGCAAATAGTTTGATACAGTTTGTCGATTGATCTAAACATATGGGTCAGTTTTAGGGGATAGCTTTATGGTAGGAAGCCTTTGACCATTCTTACGGTAGGCAGCCCCTCAGAGCATGACATGTGTATTTGCAAAATGAGAAACTCACGGACCGTTATGTTACAGTGGTAATACCCGTGGAGATAAACCAAACAAGACATATACGGATGCAGCCTTTTTTCCCCTCCAATTCCTCCGTTCACTGTGCATTGTTTCGCCGCTACTTTATTACATTTAAAAAATTGTGAAACTATAATTTTCTAATAAAATTAATAATAACATACCAACAATATATACCCATGACATAAATATACTAAGCAATTATAAAAATTATTAGGATTATATAGTTACTTTAGAAGTTGCTCCCAAACACCGTGCAACTAAATTTTTCATTCAAACTAACGATAGTACAAAAAAAAAAGACTAATTAACAAAAATACGATCTCGAAAAAATTTTCATTCACAGTCACAATATGTGAATTCGTGATAAATACAAAAAAGTATGGTACTTTGATCATATAATGAAGGAAAGCCATAAAGAGCAGGCCATTTACGAAAAAAGTTTTCATTAATAAAAATACCAGCTCTTCACGGCTTTCTTACCAGTCCTCCAACGTATGAGCAAAGTGCCAATAATTAAATTAGTAATTTTTTCGATTTATACATAATTTAATTTTTTTTTTTGCATTTTCACAAAAAACAAATGAAAATTTTTTATTAGAAAGCACAAAAGTCAAATTGATTGGTCTAAAAGGGAAAGGAATAGCAGATATGTACAGTACTTGTATTTTACGTTCGAAATGCTACCGTGCTGTTTTTAAAAAAGACCCCCAAAAACATATAATTCAAACGGAACCAATTTTTATTATTTAAAATACCAAATCTGTGAATGTGTTTTAACTGTTATCCATTGATATCCTAAAGTATCATTTTCCATCAAATACCAGCTCTTTAACACCCATTTTTTCATAAACAAATTTATTTATCGAAAAAAATAAAAATATACCCGTTTTCCAATAAGTAGCTATTTCCAAGAAATAACTGGTGTTTTATTGAAAAACGGGTTTATTTTTATTTTATCCGATAAATAAATTTGTTTATGAAAAAATGGGTACTTTGTTCTTATAATAAAGGAAAGCCATAAAGAGCTGGTGTTTTATGGGAAAATAGGTACTCTGTTCTTATAATAGAGGAAAACCATAAAGAGTTGGTATTTTATTGGAAAACAAGTATATTTTTATTTTATCCGATAAATAAATTTGTTTATGGAAAAATGGGTGTTAAAGAGCTGGTATTTGATGGGAAAATGATACTTTAGGATACCAATGGATAACAATTAAAACACATTCACAGATTTGGTATTTTAAATCACAGTCTTCATTATTTAAAATACCAAATCTGTGAATGTATTTTAACTGTTATCCATTGATATCCTAAAGTATTATTTTTCATCAATACCAGCTCTTTAACACCCATTTCCCATAAACAAATTTATTTATTGGATAAAATAAAAATAAATCCGTTTTTCAATAAAATACCAGGTCTTTATGGCTTTCCTCTATTATAAGAACAGAGTACCCATTTTTTCGTAAAAAATCAGTTTTTTATGGCTTTTCTCTATTATAGAGAACAGAGTACCCATTTTTCCATAAATAAATTTATTTATGAAAAAATAGGTGTTAAAAAACTGGTATTTGATGGGAAAATGATACTTTAGAATACCAAATGGATAACAGTTAAAATACATTCACAGATTTGATATTTTAAATAAGGGAAAATCGTTCAAAACGTCCCTCACATTTTGCAAAATAACTTTTTTCGTCCCTCACTTTTAAAAATGTAATTTTACGTCTCTTACAAATTCTCATTGGTCAAATTTGGTCCCTACTTAGGTTTCCGACTAGTTTTTTATCGAAATTCACCATGTGCCTTGCACATGATCATATTTTAAGGGTAAATTTGTCAAATCAAATTTTATATAATTCGATTCATAATCCCTCACATTTTATAAAATAATTTTTTTCGTCCTTCACATTTTTCAAAATGAATTTTTTCATCTTTTATTGATCATGTGAATAATTTTTTTTAAATCCATGTATATATTTATTTGATTTCACGTGAACAGTATGAATAGCATATGAAATCAAATAGAGATATATTACACACTATTCGTATTGCTCAAGTGAAATCAAATAGATATATACAAATCGTTTAAAAAAATTGTTAGTTTTTCACTTATATTCATTTTCTTTTACTCAAAATTTGAAAATAAAGAAAACATTTAATCCTAAATATTATCGAGTGTTTATATCGAATTAAATTTGGATAGAAAAAGTAAACAAAAGAAAAGTATGACAAAAAGAAATAAGTGATTGGCACTTTCAAATTTTAACACAATCACAAGGCAAGTAATTCAACTGTTGGTCTTAAAAGTGTCGAGTAAAAATTTCAGATTTAAACTGAAATTTGTTAGCACAATTATAGAATTCGAGTTATGACCCATAATTAGATGACCTTATTATACAACTCAATAAATAAATTATTACCAAAAGAGAAATGTCACAAATATTGAATAGGTTCAAATGGTGAAATCATATAAATGTATGCATGGGTTTCCAACAAAATTATTAGTTTAAAACCCCTATATATATTTATTGAATAGCATGTGTATAACTACGATTAGCATGTTTAGATGAAATCCAATAGAGATAAATTACATGTTATTCATACTGTTCAGGTAAAATCAAATAGACATATACGTGGGTTTATAGAAAAAAAGCTATTTGTATACATGATCAATGAGGGATGAAAAAATTTATTTTTTGAAATGTAAGGAACGAAGCAACTCATTTTGTACAATGTTAGGGACGAAAAAACTCATTTTGTACAATGTTAGGGACTATGAATCAGATTATGTAAAAATTTGATTTGACAATTTTGCTCTTAAAAAATGATCACATACAAGTCACGTGGTGGATTCCGGCAAAAACTAGTTGGAAACCTAGGTAGGGACCAAATTTGGTCAATGTGAATTTGTAAGGGACGTAAAATTACACTTTTAAAAGTGAGGGACGAAAAAAGTTATCTTGTAAAATGTGAAGGACGTTTTGAACGATTTTTCCTTTAAATAATGAAGATTGGTTCCGTTTGAATTAGATGTTTTTTAGAGTGTTTTTCAAAAACAGTACTGTAGCATTTCGAACTTGAAATACAAGTACTGTACATATCTGCTATTCCTTTCCCTTTTAGACCAATCATTTTGACTTTTGTGCTTTTTGATAAAAAAATTCCATTTGTTTTTTGTGGAAATGCAAAAAAAAAAAAATTTTTAATTATGTATAAATCGAAAAAATTACTAATTTAATTATTGGCACTTTGCTCATACGTTAGAGGACTGGTAAGAAAGCCGTGAAGAGTTGGTATTTTTATTAATGAAAACTGTTCCCGTAAATAGCCTGCTCTTTATGGCCTTCCTTCATTATATGATCAAAGTACCATACTTTTTTGTATTTATCACGAATTCACATATTGTGACTGTGAATTAAAAATTTTTCGAGATCGTATTTTCATTAATTAGTTTTTTTTTTTCGTACTATCGTTAGTTTGAATGAAAAATTTAGTTGCACGGTGTTTGTGAGCAACTTCTAAAGTAACTATATAATCCTAATAATTTTTATAATTGCTTAGTATATTTATGTCATGGGTATATATTATTGGTATGTTGTTATTAATTTTATTAAATTGTTTGGTATATTAGGTGCAGAAAATTATAGTTTCACAATTTTTTAACTGTAATAAAGCAGTAGGGAAACAATGCACAGTGAACGGAGGAATTGGAGGGGAAAAAAAGCTGCATCCGGACATGTCTTGTTTGGTTTATCTCCATGCACGTTACCACTGCAACATAATAGTCCGTGAGCTCCTATTTTACAAATACACGTGTCATGCTCTGAGGAGCTACCTATGGTAGGAAGGTTCCTACCATAAAGGTATCCTAGTTTTAGGCCTCTCACTAAAAGTCTCTTCTTCTCCGTTTCTTCCGCTCGGATAGCCGAATATGAACCTGCTAAACATGCCACTGTTCTACCAATTTTCTGAACAAAGCATTGTACTTTCTCTTGGATAGAACCACAAAAACCCTCCACGTGCACGTGATTGCATTTGCCCCAAGAATCAGCTTCTTTTAGGGATTGTACTTGGTTTGAATTTACCAGCGAATTCTTCCTTTTTTCCTACTACGAAGTGATGTTTTCTTTTAGAAAACAATTTTTAATGATCTATGGTATGGTTTCTAAAACCTACGATGTATACAAAAGGGAGAAGGGAAAGCAGAAACCCTTTAGATGTTGGTTCTTTCTTTCGTCATTTTGAGCAAAGGATGAAAAATTTAGGTACGATTATGATCTTGCCTTTTTAACTGTTAACTTAGATTTTTGCTTCAGATATCTTTCATATCTACTTGATTAAGAGAAAAACAGCTTGGCTTCAAGCAACTGGGAAACTTGCCTTTGGATACGCTAAATACAGGAATAGTGAATGCAAACATTAATTGGATTATCTGTTGTCTTTCTTGCAAGCAACAAAGTGAAGTTGATATGAGGTAAAGTTACCAATTCATGCTCTTTAATTACAATTTAATCCTCTTTCTGCATTTAAATTGATGTTAATTTCTGTTGTTGAATTTGAGGGCTCGAATTCCCATCATTTTAATTGATGATTCGGGAACAATCAATTGCACCATATCTAGAGAAGGTGCAGAAAAAATGATTCTATTCACTTCACTTCAGCATAAACTGGCACAAGAAAGTGTAAGTGATAACTTTCTATTTTATATCCATGCATAACAAAAAAGATAACAACAGCTGACTACAACTCAAAAAATAATTTTTGCTGCAGCACTTTGAAGTAGACACTGAACTTAATGGTTCCTTGAAGAAATATATAATTGTCTACTTTCTCAAGGCTTATGAGACTCACTTTTAAGACCAGGGACAAATTAAAACTATTGTGTCCAAAGCTTACACTGCAGATGATCTGTTACTGTAACATTTCCAGATCGCACCGAAGTTTCTTCTGCAATGGGCACTTCCTCACCAAGATATCAAAATAAAAACAACAACAAACAAAGGAAGAAAAGTTCACACCAACCACTAAGTTGGTGCTTGAAAAAATTGCTGGAGGCAATTTTTCCACGAAAAATGATGCATATGGGAGCAGTGGAGTAAATAGGAGCCTTGATTTTCCAAAAGGGCTACCTGAAAATGAAGCTACACCAGTAGAAACACTATCCAAAGAGCCATCCAATATTTCTGAGCAGTGTCCAAAGAAGGTCCAGAAGATAGCAATCCGCCTGAGAATGTTGAAGATGAGTCCAGCAAAGAAGCTTAAGGGCAAGTAGGCCTAAACTGCTTTAATTATGTTACTTTTATTAAATCTTTTGTTAGCTAGCTAAATGATTAGGTCCATTGCTTTGATACTTTCTTTGAAACTGCTTCAGTCCTTGACAAATAAGGGATCATGAGATAGCTATTAATAGTTTAGTTTGTTATCTTGCACCTGAATAGATCATGAAACTTAATTGCAAGTGCTAATATGTATGAAGATCCAGTCTTAAAGCACATGTGCTATCAAAAGTGAATGATTTTCTTTATCTAATCTTTGCCACTGTTTTAAATGTTATTTACCTCTCTGTCTTTTAAACACAATTTGCATATCAAATCCACAGATATATTATCAACATCCACAAAATTATCTGGATTTTGCATAGGACAAAAATGGAGGACTAAATAAACAGCAAAAATTATCAGTGGATAGGCCAGTGCGTAGCACGGCCAGATCCAAGCTAGTATAACATAGATGCTAAAACTCGACGCAGAAGGATCTAGAAATGAAGTGGAAAGTGAGCAACATGTACAGAAATACCGTTTTCACAAATACGTGCAATCACTATAGGCATTCTTTGAATTTATATACTGCATATTAAACTTTCTACTTCATCTTTTTTTTTTCTTTTTCTTTTCCCTTTATTTTCCGAGTTGCTGCTTTCACTTACCAATTGCCCTGATACAAGCCTTTTTTGTCAATCATCATCTCTACTCCTACTCTTACTCCTACTTTAACTACGAGGAGGCTCAATTAAACCTACGGAGGACTGATAGGAACAGAACTACCATCGAACCAAACGAGTGTTCTATGCATCCGTGTGGATTTGTTGAAAAGCCACAAGGTGAAAGTTTACCCATTTTCTCGCTCCCTCTAATGTCACCAATCATATCCTTTCCAAAAAATCTTCACTTACGTCATCTTCATGGCATAGCTGAAGCAATATCTGTTACTTACAGTCCACCCATTATATGAGTGGACAGTTGCAGCATAGCATTGAGGTGATAGCACCTTTACATCCCTTAGTGCATTAGATTTTTCATGTTTGTGTTTAACTTTTTACATTATACATCTTCCAACGCAAATGGAATAGCATGACAATTAAGGAGATTTTTAGGACAATAGGCATGTGATCTCACAACTAGGGGTGGCAATCGGGTCCAATCGGATTACCGGGTCGGATTGAGATCCGGGTATAATAGAAAATTCGCTGACCCAAATCTGACCCGCCAACCTGAAACGGGTCAGGAGAGCTGATCGGAACCCGAAAATTTCTGGTTCACGGGTTGGCAGGTCGACCCGAAACTTAATTTTAATTTTTTAATTTACCACTATAATTTCTAATAAAATCAATTTCGCACAAGACTAATTACATAATCAAGTAATAAAAATTTAAATAAATAATTCCAAACCAAATCTAAAATAAATTAAAACACCGTAAAAGTGTTTTATCCCAAAACAAATATAAAATAAATTAAAATAGTATAAAAGTAAAAAATAATATGATACATTATTTATCCAAATATAATAATTTCAACTGCACACAAGTTAAATAAATTCATTTAGAATTAAGTGATTAATACCTTTGGGAAAAAAGAATAACTTAGTTTAGTTAGATAAAATAATTTTTATGTTTATTAAATTATTTTTAATTCATAAACGGGTTATCCGGTCACCCACGGGTTGACCCGAATTCGACCCATTTTCTTTTCGGGTTCATCGGATTCGATTTGATTCTAACCCGAACCCGCGAAGTCTCAACCCAAACCCATTAATTTCGTGTTAGGTTCGTGTTGTATTTTCAGGTCGTGTCGAAAATTGTCACCCCTACTCACAACAGGTCATGTACACTTCTTTCAACAACTAAGATGTTATTACCCATAGGAACATTGAAGGGTTAACAGAACTTCCACTTGAAAGATGTAATAAGCTCATGCCATGGCATGATAATAAAAGCAATCTAAGTAGCTAAAGACCTTTCATTCACCAAGAACGCTCTCAGAAATGGCATCGTCTGGATTATGGTTCAAAGTCTCGGCTGAGACCAAGATGACTTGGCTGAGTTATCACTGAAATGGACCCCTCTAATACGATACCGGAACGAGATAACTCCGAAATAATTGACTTGCCGAGAACTCAGCTGAGTCACCGAAAACTCGGCTGAGAAGTCTTCAATACGGATAGTCTAGGCCGAGTCAACCCGAGTCATCTCGAGTCAACTTGCAAATTTACATTTTACAAATTTTCTTTTACAATTTTTTTTATTATTTGCATATTTTTGAATATTATTCATAATTTTTAGAATATTAAATATTTAAAATTTGCATCTCATCGAAACCGTGACTGATATGTTGAAATCAATGTGGAACGATCCAAGCCGCAATTGCCACTTTGAACCATGGTCTGGATACATAACAGACATCTACAGGACCCAACTTTTACATCACTGATTTGGAAGGAGGGAGGGTGGGGGTAGGGCTTAGAGTGCAATGCTTCACCAGCATCTACCTTCACAAACCGCAGCCTTCCCTGTTCATGAACTCAGACAAACTACATCAGTCAGTTGCATCACTACGGTAGATCCTCAATAGAAACCACGATTCTTCTAAATTTACCCCCCGTATGTATTGGTTTGAAAATTCAGACAGGAAATGGAAGAATAGGCTGTTTGCTTGATGAAATTTGATCAGAAACTAGATTTAAGAAGTGGAGGTTAAATAGCGATTAGGAGAGGAAGAGAGAAAAAGAAAGGAAGTAAAGAAGACTACTTAGACTTCACGCGTAAAAGATTAAGAGGGGGGTTCATTCTGAAACTTTCTTGATTCAAACTCACTCTTATTTACAAAAACTAATGCAAGCTATTCAAAGAATCTAACGCAGCAACCTAAAAGTTTTCTCTTTTGAAAAAAGCAGCGATTCAAGAGTAGAGTTGGTGACAATTGTTGTCCAATACAATAGTAGCTATGTTGGATGACCATTGAACTTCCAACCATGGGTGTTCTTTGAAAGTCCTCCCATGCTTGCCATTGGACTTCCAATGATGCTTTACCCTTAGACTTCCACTAGGAGTTTCAAGTACAGTATCAGTATCAGGCAGCCAACTACTTACCAACGAAAGTTGCAGCAATAAGGTCAACAGTTGCACATTGAAAATTGGCAAGTGCCTCACAAATTAAATATCATTGCACAAGTAAATATGCAATGGACGGATTCACATGTCTGGAAAGTCTTTAAGTAAATATGCAAAGGATCTGGAAAGTCTTTAAGTAAACATGCAAAGGACGGATTCACATGTGAACATGTCTGGAAGTCTTTAAGTAAACATGCAAAGGACAGATTCACATGTGAATATGTCTGGAAAGTCTTTGGAGGATCAAAGACTTGTAAGTTCAGTCCCACATCCTTTTCTATTCACTGATCTGAAACGCGGTTTTTGATTGTTGATAAATGGTACTGAACCATATATCAAAATCATAAGCTTTTGAAACTAGAACCAACTCTTCTTTCTTCCCTTCCTGTAGACGGGAAGCCCCCTTTCTTAACATTCTTTAAGCTAAAGAAAAAGGCTGAAAATGGCACTAACAATTCTGTCTTCTGTGTTAAATCAGCTCTCAATTCTTCTGCTTGAAGAGGGACAACTTTTGGGCGGGCTTCGCCAAGAGGTTGAGCTCATCAGGGATGAGTTGGGGCAGATGAGAGCATTCCTGAGAGTGGCAGAAACAAAGGAAGAAGATGCTGATCCCAGGCTCCAAGAATGGATCAAGCAAGTACGAGAAGCCGCTTATGACATTGAAGATGTTCTTGATGAATTCGTAGCTCGCTTTGCTCGCCATCCAGCAACAGGCTTCCATGGCTCTGTTCGGAGAATTTTCAACTCCATAAAGACTTTGCGAGCTCGCCATAAGGTTGCTGAGCAAATACAAAGCATCAAGGCCAGAGTAAAGAATATTTCTGAAGGGCATCAGAGATACCAATTAGAATTTGGTGTTACTACCCAGGTATCTGGGTCTCCTGCTGCTGTTAACAACACAACATGGCGCCATAGCCGGGATGATGCAATTCTTGTGGAAGAAGCTGAATTGGTTGGCATTGACAAGCCCAAACAACAGCTAGTTTCTCAACTGCTCGAGGGAGATGAATCCCAACTCAAAGTCGTTTCTGTGGTTGGTATGGGAGGACTCGGTAAAACTACATTAGTTAAAAAAGTCCATGAAGATTTAGATGTTAGAAGGCATTTCCCAGTTCGTGCCTTCGTAACTGTCTCTCAAACATGCAACTTCCAGGAACTCCTAAAAGACTTGACTCGGCAGTTACACAATGAATTGAAGAAACCAGTTCCAGAATCGATTGAGGCAATGACTGCAATTCAGCTGAAACAATGTGTTAAAGATTTTCTGCAACAAGCTGGAAGGTATGCAATTGTGTTTGATGATGTATGGGATACGGAATTTTGGAATGCAATCAGAATTGCACTACCCAAGAATGGCTATGGCAATCGTGTCATGCTAACAACACGACAAGCCGATGTAGCCTTTGCATCTTGCACCCAATCTCAGGATTATGTCTTCAAAATGGTGCCCCTGTCTTTCGAGGATTCATGGACCCTATTTTGCAACAAGATCTTCAAAGGAAATGGTTGTCCTGCCCATCTAACAGATGTTGCAAAAGGTATACTGGGGAAATGTGAGGGATTGCCCCTTGCGATTCTTGCAATTAGCGGGCTATTGGCTTTGAAAGACTTGAATATAGCAGAGGAATGGAAGATGGTTCGATGCAGTCTTGGGGGAGAATTAGAAGGCTCTGGTATGCTGGACAAGGTTAGAAAGATACTCTCTCTCAGTTATAATGATCTACCTTGTCATCTCAAGACTTGTTTGTTATATTTAAGCATATACCCAGAGGAATTTGAAATAGGTTGTCATAGACTTGTTCAATTATGGACTGCTGAAAGATTTGTAGAAAAGAGAGAAGAAATGACTCTGGAAGATGTAGGCTACAATTGCCTCAAAGAACTTGTGAATAGGAGCCTAATTCAAGTGAGTGAAAGTTTCTATGAAGGAATCCCTTACAGTTGTCGAATCCATGATCTAGTGCGAGAAGTTATTCTTTCCAAGTCAAGGGAACAAAACACGGTGGCAATTACTACTGGACAATACACAAGGTGGCCATCTAGTAAGGTACGGCGTTTGGTAGTCCATAATAGTAACAACACCCAGCAGCACCAAGAAAGCCAGTATTATTGCTTTGACCACCTTCGATCCTTCATTGCAATTGAATCCATGAATCCACTAGTATCCAAAAATTTGTTACCTAAAGTTTTAAGGAGTGGTAGATTGTTAAAGGTTTTGGATTTAAGAGGTGAAAAGACATTGGAGGAAATTCCAATTGAGATTTTCCACTTGTATCGTCTCAGGTATCTGAACCTATACGGTACAGGAATTAAAGCAATCCCAAAATCCATAGGAAAACTTCGAAATTTGGAGTATTTGAATTTGAGTGATACTCAAGTTAGGGAGCTACCCATGGAAATCTTAAAGTTACAAAAGCTTCAGCATCTTAGAGTATTTAAACTAGTTGATCCTTTGGATCATAATTACGGATTTCGTGGATTTATGGCTCCTTCGAAATTGGGAGGGCTTTTTGCTCTACAATCATTGTTTGTCATAGATGCAAGTGAATCCATAATAGTTAAAGAGATAGGAAAATTGACTGAATTAAGAGAATTAGGGATTTCAAATCTGAGAAGAGAAGATGGAAAGGAGCTCTGTTCCTCCCTTGCCAACCTCACTAGTCTTCGGGAGTTAACCATTTCTTCAATTAGAAAAGATGATGATGATTATGAAGTGATGAATATAAATCATCATCATCAACAACATTCTAATTCTTCTTCAGTGTCTTCTTCGTTTCTTGTATCTCTTCGTATGCTAGTATTGTCTGGCTGCTTAGAAAAGATGCCATGGTGGATAGCTCATCTTCAAAGCTTGGTAAGAATAGATTTGAATTGGAGCAGCTTAAGTGATGAGGAGGATCCACTTGAATCCCTCCACCATTTGCCAAATTTGGGTGCTGTTCAATTTTGTGGATCTTACCAAGGGGAGGGATTGTGTTTCAAGGCTGGAGGATTTCTAAGGCTGAAGACTTTGTATCTAAAGAAAATAGATAAGTTAAGATGGATGAAAATGGAGGATGGTGCATTGCCCAGTCTTCAAGAAATCACTCTGGTAGAACTTCCATTAATGCAGGAGTTACCTTGGGGAATTGAACACTTGAGCCACCTTCAGAAGCTGCGTTTGTATCTGTTGAGTTCTCAAATGACGAGGAATCTAGTGGATCAAAATAAAGAAAGTGAAGATTATACAAGAATTGCACACATCCCTGAAATTGTCATCGGATTTTTGTCAAATGAGGGATGGAATGAGCACCGACTGTGGGGGAAAAATATGTAAATATTTCCTTAATAGTAGTCATGCAAGTTATCTTCTCTTGTTTGCTGCACTCCCTGTTGACAGTGATCTCTCTTCTTTTGTTTTTTCATTTACTTTCTTTGTATCTTGTTGTATCTTAGAAGAATAAATGGGGAGTTGGGATTATGAGATCCCCTTTGGACATCTTGAGTCCGTGTCATTGGATTTTGTATTGAAGAATATTGTTTGCTGTGTGTCAGAAGTTATACAATGTGGTTCACTTCTACATGGTATCACCATATTACCTCCTTTCGCCTATAGTACCTCGTCTATAGGTGGAGCTGGCGTTTTGTGTCTTTTTCCCTCGTCTGCTATCTCCAAAGTCCAGACGGACACTCACTAACCTACACTGCTACCTTCCCTCCCCTCTCCTCACATGAAGCCACCCTATCACCCCCTCATCGTCCTCCTTTGCCACGCATGTACTTTTTTTTTTTTCTTGAGTTATACAATTTGTTTCTATCTCCATAAAAGATGATTGGGAGATGGAAATTCTCTGTTTATCCATTACCTACTCGTCTTTTGTCTTGTGATGCAATGGATTTGCTAAGAAAAAATAGAGAGAGAGAGAGAGAGAGAGAGAGAGAGAGAGACAGATTTTTGCAACGAGGGGGTGATAAACATTGGTATTGCAGAGCAAGAAATCAAATTTCTCAAATTAAAGTTAAAACTTTAATACATGTGAATTTGATGAAAATCTTTATTGCCATATGATACCCTGATCCTACTTTATTTCAGATAAGAAATGAAAATGTGAGCAGCTGAACCATTAGTTGTTTTCCTATCGTTTCAGAAAAAAAAAAAAAGAACCATTAGTTGTTTAGATGTCCATATGAGGCATGGTGGAATTATAGTCAAATTTCCTCAAAGAAGACTTTTCAATGTGTTTTGTGAGATGATATCTTTAATTTTTGAGTGTACTCTTTAGGTGACCACCTGACTGTTGTCCATCTTTAAAATTTAGCATTTTGTTTGTGTTGTTTACTGCACTTTGTCTTTTCAATGATAGTTGCTTAATAACTGCATGTATATATACTAACTGCATCAACTTAATGCATTCAATCAGAATATTGCTGCTTTCAACTATTTTTCTATTGTACTAGAATGAAAAGCATGGATCAACTCTTATCCTTTTTTTTTTAACTTCTCTTTTGTCACGAGTTAATTGCATCCAACTTTTTTGTACAGTAAATCTGGACTGCCTCACTCATGATTATAACTAATATATCTTGTACTGCGTGATCTTGTTTATATAACTGTACTTTATTTACTTTGTGTTTTTGTATCTTTATCTTTTCTTTATTTGATTTAGCAAATGAGCAACAGGTGGCCGGTTGGAGGTGTATTATTTCTTGCATACAATTTTGATTAAGAATCTAAAATTACAACCAAACACGTTGATCAGAATTAATGCATAATGACAATGTTTCTAGTAAATATATTAATGCAGCCATATGTCCTTTTAAGTAAGTTTCATAGAAGAACATATACAATTACAAATAAATTACTTTCAGTCA
This sequence comes from Coffea eugenioides, assembly GCF_003713205.1. Taxonomy (NCBI): domain Eukaryota; kingdom Viridiplantae; phylum Streptophyta; class Magnoliopsida; order Gentianales; family Rubiaceae; genus Coffea; species Coffea eugenioides. The sequence goes on along the minus strand of NC_040042.1, from coordinate 16,331,559 downwards.
TCCCCAGTTATTATATGCAAAACCATAATATGTAAAAAAATTGATGAATCAAATTATTTTAGTCATGAAAGAAATTTCTTTCACTATGAATTCATAACCAAATCTCTGCACAACTATGAAAAATCCACCAAGATCATTTGAACCAACTCAGTATATAACATGATCACATGTCTATCCTAATAATTGACTTTTACTTCTTCTTCTTCTTGTCTTCTTTTTTTTCCCATATGTGGAAGAAGCATGTGTGTTGCAAATGTTCTTTGAGTTGTGGCCAATTTGTATATTCAATCCTCAAACTAATTTCAAAAGTGGGATAGTTTCAGAATTCTTCCCTGAGATTTTTGTCAGTCGCACTTGCCATTCCTAAGCTTTTAAAATCTCACTAACCGCTCCTAATTCAACCTTTTTGTCATTCATGTTTTTTCCAATTGAAACTAAGACAGTCCCTGCACAAAACAGAGAAATAGGAAAGCTCAGATCTAGTAATTATGGCCTTTGATTAATAATTCTGAGGTTTCAAATAGCATCAAACTTTGTGCAGCTTTCCTTTGCTTAGTCCTAAATTAATTCATTCCATAGATGCAATTCGTCTGAGTCAGTGATCACTGATGCATCCGATGCACGAGAAAACATTGATCTGATGACTTCTGCTCTGGTAGTTCTGTGCAGGCTGCAGCCCACCTTAAGCTAAACCTTTTTTCTCTTACTATTATTTAACACCAATATTGTAAAGTTTTTCTTTTGGAGCACCAATATTGTAAAGTCACCCTTATAAAGTAAAACTAACTAAAAAATAATACTTTTACACTAATCCAGCATTTACATATTTACAACGGATAAATAAAACAAAACTAGGAATCCTTCCTACTACCCCAGTTACTCCAACCAACCGAAACCACATGTTAGATGATGGAAAAGTGAGAATGAAAATGAACTTCAAGAGTGCAAACATAGCTACTCTGTTAATTATTAAACCTGTAATTGGTAATTAAATTAAACTACTAAGGAATTAATCATGCATTTCTGAGTTTGCCGCCTTTTGTTGAAAGGCATACAATTAATCATGGGATTCAAGAAATTGCTGTTAGAGTGATGCAGCATACAAGTCCCAATAACCAAAGCAACATCATTATCATTGCTATATAAAAAGTAACATGAGTCTTGATATTTTGGAGTATAAGTGTAAGTGATCTTAGTTTTTATTATTTCAACTATGCCCTTATTATTTGATGATTGAAGTTTCATATTGTACTCTTTTTAACTATTTATGATGATTAAAATTCATTATATCATATCTATTGATTTAGAAGAAAATAATAGTTAATGACAATAAGCATTAGAGTTTACACATGATCTGGTCTTAATTTTCTATTTGTCCAAAATACCTTTCTTCATATAAAAAATACCATGAGTGAGTGTAAGTATAATTGCTCTTAGTATTTGTTATTCGAACTATACCTTTATTAATTGATGATTGAAGTTTCATATTATACTCTTTTTATTTTTTTATGATGATTGAAATTCATTATATCATATCTATTAATTTAGAAGAAAATAATAATTGATAACAATAAGCTCTAGAAACTAAGTAGGATCTGGTCTTAGTTGTCTATTTATCCAAAATTCCCTTCTCCCTAATAATTAGATTTATTGCATTTTAATAATAGCAATAATTTTAGTAGTTAGGAAAAAAATTGTAACCTTTATTAAATTTGAATTATGAAGACAATAAACAAAATATAATAGGCCAAACTAATGTGTCTCTTTGCATTCAAATTTTAATTTTTTATTTTTATTAAAAATTCTTGATTAGTCACAACCTAACTAAATTTTTCAAATTTTCAAAAATATTGCTATTGACACAAAAACAAGGTGCTCTTAGGATACTAGATTCTTTGTCATTTGTACTTAATCTCTTCCATTGAAATTTCAATTCTCAAAAAAGAGCAATTAGACAGAAAAAAATAATATGTAATCGATCATTTATACTTCACTGTTAACAGAAATAACACAAAATAATATAAAGAGTTCAATTTCAAAGAATGTACATGATCATTTTTAAAAGGTGGTGCAAATAACTTCATATTGAAGAATTTCATCAGGATACTGGCAAATGCAACTTATGTAACATGAAAAATAATAATGGTAGAGCATGCAACGGATATTTATGTAGACAAGTATTTTTATTTTATTTTTTTTTACCCTGCCATTCGTGCTTTTTCATCCCTAAGCATAGAATTCAATTCCTGAATATGATATCAAAAAGAACTCTAAGAGTATTCCCCTAACCATTGAGCTAGCTCCAGTGGTTAGCAAATAATTAATTTTTGCTTACCGTGCAAATTTAGGTTATCCGACTCCAAAAGAAAAATAAAAACTGTTCATATATTTAATTAAAAAAAACAATTTTAGTGGTATTATCATAATTTGTTTGTCATGGAAAAAAAGAAAAACAAAAGATGTAACTAGAAATGTCAATATTGTACATACCATTCAAAATATTGATGCTTTTGTCAAATCATTTCATATTTGGTCAAATCTTTATTTTTTTAATGATAATTTTTCATCTTCTTTAATTAATTGTCCTTAAAACTATTGTTTTAAATTGGAAGAAACTAATGTGTCCTTATTTGTTAAAAATTCTTTGGAGATTGTATATGAATTTGTCGATATAACGTTTTGTGATTCTTTTTTTATTTTTAAAATAATGATTTTAAGGACAATTAATTAAAGAAGATGAAAAATTAAATGAAAAATAGAAAAAATGTATATATTAAATTTATTAAAAAATTCCACAACTAAATTTTAATGTATATGAAATTTTATATTTATGATATTATAATCACGTGCAAAGCACATGGCCTTTTACTAGTTGAGTTAAATACCTTAACAATATTGAAGTAATTATGACACATCCTCATGCTCAATTCAAAAGCATGATTCTTCAAAATTCAACTTGAAAATAAATTGATTTGCAAATAATGAAATAATGAGCTGTTTGATTAAAGAAATTTGAGCAAAAACATAACAAATGAAAGTTGAGTAGCGATTACGGGAGGAAGAGGGAAAAGAAAGGAAGGGAAGAAGAGAACTACTGCCCAACCAAGGTTGCGACAACATGCTCAATGCTTAGACTCTGAATTAAACACTGAAAATTTGGCAAATTAACCGCAATCAGAAGTGTCTTAAATGAATTCGAAATTTAAAATAATGTCAAACTGAAATTTCCTTTCTTCAATTTTTTCTGACGGCTTTCATGCCCTGCGTCACACGGCTAAGCTGTGGCTAGAATTCTTTGATCTACCCTCTAGCACCATACCCTGCTTCAGTGGTGGAGCCAGGATATTGTTCTAATTTAGGCACAAACTAAAATGAGATTCTTTTAATTTTACCAACAGAACAAGAAAATAAATCCACATACCAAGTAATGGCAAATAGACATATGTGTGTTACATAAGATGATGAAAAACCCTCACGATTATTATCAGAAGTTATCAAAGTAGGAACTATTTGCGGGAACTTATACTTGCAGTGCTTGGCAAATTAACAGCTTTTAGGTCAGATGATCAACAACTAAGACGAAAACAAAATGCCCAATAAACAAATCAAAATGATTGTTTCTACAAAGTACTCTTACTGTCCACAATAAAAATGATATATATGAAAAAATTCTCTAAAATCTAACCAACATTGTCAGATATCATTGAAATGAATCAATTTACAAGATCTACCTAAGGCACAACGCTAGCATCGGCGCCCAACACTTGCTGCCTTACTGAGCATGAAATCGTATAGATCATCTTAGCAAGCAATATTCTGATGCCTAGCTCCAAATGCTAATTGTTAAAGTCTTGCTTAGCATTTTTTTTTTTTTTTGGGGTTTGTTATGTATAAGTTAGACTCAAGAGGGTTAAAAGTTGAAAATGGAACAGCATCATTTCTGTCGTCTTACAGTAACTCTTATCTGAGAAATTAAGCTTCAAAAAGATCAAAAGCTTGAAATTTTTGTTAAAATACTTGGGAAAAGATATACATACTCTTTTATTAGTGGATAATGTGTAGAACTTTTTGCATGATCTTGATGGCTTTGGTGATGGATGTTTACATGCATTTATAGTTGGAAATTCATGGCATATATATATATATATATATATATATATCTTTGTGTGTGTGTGTGTGTATTTGCCATGAAAAGCTATATTTCATAATTATTTTGGTTAAATAGTTTATTCTTAGAATCTCTTAAGATTTTGTCAGAAATGAAGAACTTTATTTGAACCCACGAATTATAGGATCAAAAGAATGAGTTCTTTGAATTTAGATGAGTCCTTGAAGTGTGTCTTTGAGTTTTCTTAAAATTTGTGAAGATTGGGAATGTCGTGACATAGATAGATCGACTTTGCAAAATATTTTTAAACTTATTTTTACAATTTTTTCCGACGGAAGAGGAGTATAATTTAAAAAACAGGGAGGTGAACTTCGCAAGTTATTTATTGTATTTGAAAATTAGACTAGGGAAAGCTCTACTTTAATGAATTTTTCAATCATCTTTAAACCAAAATTTTAGAATGATCTTTTATGAAAATTTAGCTCTCTAAGGGAAGTTTTCAGTTGTATAAATCTTATTATGATATGACATGAAATTTTTTTTTGGTAAAACATGCCAAATATGTAAAGTAACCTTTCGACTTAACATATTTTGCAGTCTAAGGCAAATAATAATATATTATTGTTTCTTCATAAAATATTTACTTTAGGTGTATTTTCTAATGATCTAAGAAACAAAAGCCACCTGACTTAAGCATCTCATAATGTGCTTGTCTTCTTTAAACGTGGTTAAACCCGGAATTTTATATATGATTGAGTGGATTTTGCAAACACTATGGTACAATTACTATATCTTAATGCAAGATTATGGTAAGAATCTACCACGAAAATTATAGTAATTAGTATGTCTTCATCACTATCCATTCCGAAATTCTGTTTTAAATATCATTACAAACTTGCTAATGACCCTATTACTCAAGTTAGGTCCAATTCATTCATAAACTGATAAGTTTTAAATTTGCATACTTTTAGTGTGTTTTATTACTTAGTTTTTGATGTGTTTTAGTTATTTTAAGAGATAATTAACTAGGTTTCTAGTGAATTTTGCACTTTATTGTAAAAGTGAGAAATGTTGCATTTCTATGGATTTAGGTGGTTGAACTTCATGTTTTTACGACTTTAAATGATTCAATCACGAAATGAAATGAAGTGACAAGATAATTTTATGATTCTTGATGATTTGAAGTGCTTTCAAGTGAACATAAAGTGCAAAATATTCAAAAGATGAAATACAATCAAGCTCGATGGAGAAAAGATTGGTAGCCTTGATATATTTTGGTATTTCAATTATAACTTGAGTTATAAACATTGGATTGAAATGATTCTTGAAGTATTTTTAAAACCAAGATAAAGGACTACATTTCTTATGAGATATCAAAGTCCAGTTTAGACATTTTCCTAGTCAAAAAGTTGATATACAGTCATGTATTTTTGCTACTAGTTAGGGGTATTTTTATCATTTATTAGCCTACAGACCTCCAAATGACATGATTCTTAAACATTAGAGCTAGTTCAACGTCCATCATTCAGAAATTTGCAGTTCAAATTGGTGCAAAATAGAGCAATTTCTAGAATCCAATCAGAAGTGTCAAACCTGCAATAGAGTACTCAAAACGCGCGTGACCTCACCCACGTTTTCTCTTTGAGGCTGTGCAAGTTGCTACATATGTTCATACAGCTTTTTGGATTATTTTTCCGATCAAATTTCAGTTATAGCTACTCAAGAAATCTTGAGGATTTCAAGAAACACCTTTTGAAGATTCCAAGGAGCTATACTTGCACAACTTGAAACAAGATTGTTTGGAGCATGATTCATGTATAAATAGGCCCTCTTATGAAGCATTTTTGTAACTTTGGAAGGCTAGTAATTACACCAAAATGTAGTCTTTCACTAGACTTTCTTAGTTCATTAGTTTAGTATAGAGTAGTATAGTTTTATTCAATCTTTGTATATAGCTAAGCATAGATGAGTTAGAAGGTGAAGATGGAGAGTTTTAGAGCTCATTTAATATGGGTGACATCTCTTCTATCACTTTATTTCTTATATTGATTCTTAAGTTTAGTTGTAATACAAGTTTGACTTTGTTTTCTTGTCTTTGATGTCTTGCTAGGTTTACGCCTAGGGTTGGATGAACTATTTATGCTTGTTATGTGAGTTTTTCGTGGCTATTTCAGTTACATCTTGTGCAAGTTATTTAGCACTTTTGTCACTACAATCATGATTACCTTGGTACCATTAATTATGATTATCTAAAAGTGTTACATTATCAATGAAAGTTGAGATTTAACATACACTAGTTCATGGAAGTGTTAAATTTAAGGAGTTAACTCACAAAAATAGGATTGCACTATTGTGGTTTTAACCATATAATTTCATAGAATTTAATGAGCTTATGGCTAGTTTCTATATCAACAAACGTAGGTGAGGGATAGTTATAGGTATGGCTAGTAGATTGGTGAAAGTGAGTATCACGTACATCAGGAAATTAATCATGATTTAACCAAGATAATCAACTTTAACTGGTAATTTTCATTTGCACGAGTAGATATGAATTCTATAACCTAGGAACATCTTTATTAGTGTTTTTACTACTTTTATATCATGCTTGTAGGGTAGATTTACTTGATTTATTTGTAGTTGACTAAATAATAAAAGAGTTCGAATCACACTGGTAATTGACAATCTTCTATGTGGGATCATCACTCGAATAATATCTATATTCATGTACGACCTATGCACTTGCAGTAGTGGAAGCTAGGTTATATTTAAAACTTGGAAGAAATTAGAGATCAAACTCCCTACACATCATTAACTTAAAATTTCAAGAATGAAACTCTATTTAAAGGGTAGAATGTGATACAAGGTATCTTTTTGCATCAAAATTAATAAATAATTAAATAATTGCCACATGGTCTTTTAACAGTACGCTATCCACAGCAAGTTCCTTTTAAATAGGTGATGAATAACCATATATTAATGGTGATGATTTCATGGGTGAGGTAATGCTACAAGTAGTGGAAACTAAATAGGAAGTCATCAGTAAATGTATCATCAACAATGGCGATTAAATAGGATGGATAACATCGACCACTCAAACTAACTCTTAGCAGACGTCATAATTATAATACTTATCTTAGTTAGCCTAGTTAGCCTTCAGACTAGGAAAAAAATTAAGACAGAGACAGAGAGAGAAGAAAAGAGGGTCATCTACTGGATGAGATAAAGCATGAGGAAAGAGGAGGGAGGAGATGAATTCAATTTGGCATCTTGGAATCGCATGCACATAAGACTTTTTTTTTTTTTTTTTGACAAACGGTATTCTCTTTATATATTTAGTGAACTTGATAATACAAGTTGTTAAGTACAAAAGTGGATATTCATCCTATTGTCCTCCTGCATGCTCTCTTTGAGCCACAGAGGGAAGCTTTGCTTCCATATCACATTGGAAACAAGCTTGGTTGCAAATTGTGCCACTTGATGAGCACATCTATTTCCATCTCTCTTAATAAACAAAAAGGTACACCAGTGGAATATACCACATAGTTGTTTGATATCTTCCATTATTGTACCAATTGGGCCTTCCTCTCTACCTTTCGTATGGATTCTCTCAATGACAGCTTTGCAATCAGATTGCACCTCTATTTCTCGCCATCCTGCTTCCTTAGCCATCACCAGCCCTTGTCGGATTGCATCTGCCTCTTCTAGTTCAGCTCCACATCTACTATACTTCCTGATACCTCTAGCTTCTACAAGGTTTCCATGACTGTCCCTCGCTACCATTCCTAGTCCTGTTCATGCACATAAGACTTGATTGTTAGTTTTTGCACAATTTTTCTTCTACAGTTCTATTTAGGCTTTGAAATTTTAACACAGATTCCTCTAGGTGAATGTCTAGACTTGGAGTAGAAGTTTCGAAAGTTTTGTTAAATTTAATACTTGAGGTTAAGAAGGTATTTTCTACTAATAGATGCTAGTGTTACTGATAGAGAAGCATCAGGCGGTGAGAAGCTGTCTTCGATTTTTATAAGGAACTAGTTGAATTTGAGGCTGACACGTGCGTGTCAACATGCTCAAGGTAGTGGATAATGGTTGAAGTAGAATAAAATATTGTTTAGTGGATCTTAAAACTTAAAGATTTTATACTTGTCATTTGAAGTGAAAAATATCAGTAGGTTTTGAACAAACTTAGCTTTTTCTTATCTTGTTATTATGGATAGAAGACAATTGTCAAATGTCGGGCCTGTTTGGCACCCTAGTTTTTTACCAAGTTTTTTAGCTACTAGTTTTTTAACAACTTTTGCTACAGGAACCCCAAAAAACTTTTCAAAGTTTTTTAACTACACATTTCAAAAAGAGTGAATGGCCCAAATGGTCACTAAACTATTAAAAATGGCACCCTCTGATCACCAAACTTTTTTTGTGGCCAAAAAGGTCACTAAACTGGCAAAAACGCTCCAGCGAAGTCATGTTACCGAATTTCAGCGGTTTCTCATCCGGTTACAAGGTCCTTGAGTTGTATGAATATTCTAATGGGGGCAAAAATGTCCAACAGTTTATTGGGACAAGTGAACCCATAGAAGCCCACGTCAAAATCAAAATCATTACCAATTCCCCTAAAACTTTGCAGTTCTAACAGCCCCATCTCCGGCTCCTTTCCCCTCAGCTCCTTGCTACTGCTGTTGCTCCTAAATCAAAACCTTCTTATTCTTCTCAATTGCCGTCGCCACTTCTGGAGGCATATATTTCTCATCATGCTTAGCCAAAACCTCAGTGGCCTTAAAATAACATTTCCCACTCCAAATAAACCATTCCATCTTGTGATTGCTACTACTACTATTTCGCTCCTAATAAACCATTCTACCACAACCAAATGCCTTTCCCGGAACAAATCCAGCAACGAAGCCTCGTACTTCACCAAAATATCCATCATTAAGTCTGTGATCATGAACTCCATCTCTGGCGACGAGGGAATCTGCGTCAAACTGCCCTCTAGAACGAGCCCGCCAAGACGGAACTTGGATTTTGAAGGGTTTTGGGAATATTTCACAAGGGCATCGGCTGGGGTGACGTAGAAGACGAGCTGGTCTTGAAATTGGTTGAGAACGATGGCTATAAACCTCGCGATACAGCTAAAGGTCAGGGCATAAGTCCATAGCCAGTGGGTTTGGAGTTATCTGGCTCGGGCTTCGATGTCGGATCGATTTGGACAAACAGGTCAAGCTGCCCTGGTGGAGAAGAAGCAGAGGTTTGGGAACAGGTTGTGGTGGTTGGGGAGATAGAGGGAGAATATTGGGTGAGATTCCGAGAAGGTGGTGGTGCTGAAAGAGTTGTGATAATTGTGGTGATGGAGGAAGGTGGTGGTGGTTGTGGTAGCGGCTGGTCAAAGTCGGCAGAGAAGACAGGAGGCTACTCGACAGTCGACAGTGCATTTGGAAACAATCTATGGCTTCACCTGTTCCAATAATCTTTCGGACATTTTTGCCCCTTGACTATATTCCTCAAATCTACATTGCCCATGCCACCGGACGAGAAACCGCTGAAATTCAGTAAAATGACTCCGTTAGAGCTTTTTTGCGAGTTTAGTGACCTTTTTGGCCATAAAAAAAGTTTGGTGGCCAGAGGATGCCAATTTTAATAGTTTAGTGACGTTTTTGGCCATTCACTCTTTCAAAAATCTATACACAAAAAATTTCTCAAAAACTTTTCTTCCTCCCTCACCCAACCCACCGCACCAGACACCGCCTCCACCACTTCTCCCGACGCCGGTCACCTATTCCGGCACCGCCGGTAACCTCAAAATTTTTTTTTGAATTTTTGAGTCCCTCATCCTCAAAAATTTATTATATATATTATATATTTATATATTTATTTAAACATATTATAAATATTTTATTTTATTTAAAATATATTTTTATATATTTATATAAATATTATATACCATATAAATTAATATTAATATAAATATGTAATTATACATTTATATAAATATTATATATTATAAATTTAATATATATAATACATGTTATATATATTACACATTTATGTATATATATTTATGTATATTTATATACAATTATATTATGTATTATGTATAATATAATACATTTATACATAATATTATAATATATTCATTTATATATTTATATAATATTCATTTATAATAATATACAATTATTACATTTGTAAATATATTTATATTATGTATTATATATAATATAATACATTTATATATTTTTATATAACTATATAAATATATTTATTTATAAATGTATTATAAATGCATAAATATATATAAATATTTAAACAATATAAAATATTAATTATACATTTATACATAATATTAATACATTTATACATTTATAATAATTATATTAATACAGTTATATATTTATAAATTATAATTTATACATTTATATAATATTCATTTATAATATATACATTTATATTAATTATACATTTATAAATATATGTATATTATGTATTATATATAATATAATATATTTATATATTTATATATAAATTTAAAAATATATTTATTTATAAATATTTATAAATGTATTATAAATGCATAAATGCATATAAATATTTAAACAATAAAAATTATAAATTATAAACAATATTAATTATACATTTATACATAATATTAATACATTTAAACATTTATATTAATTATATTAAAACTTTTATACATAATCATCATATACATTTATAAATTATAATTTATACATTTATATAATATTCATTTATAATTTATACATTTATATTAATTATACATTTATACATTTATAAATATATGTATATTACGTATTATATATAATATAATACATTTATATATTTTTATATAAATATATAAATATATTTATTTCTAAATATTTATAAATGTATTATAAATGCATAAATTTTTAAAAATATAAAATTATAAAAATTATAAATTATAAAATACTCAAAAATATGTTTTAAAATACCTCTAAAAATAATCCAAAAAACGTCTACAATAACATTTCAAAAACTTCTACAAAAAAGTTTTTCACCTTACAAAAACTTCTACAAAATTTTTTCAAAAACTTCTACAAAATTTTTTCAAAAATTTCTACAGTGCACTACAGTAAAGTTTTAGACAAACTCCCAAAAAACTCAGGTTCCAAACAGGCCTGTCATTTGTAACGAGATGTTAGTAAAATTAGTACATACATACGTACGTACATACTTACATATATATACACATATATATATATATATATATATATTAGATTTAGTGATGAAATGAGCTGTTACCAATTTTTAATTAATCATAATCAAGTAGAAGATATTAATCTTTTGTTTTGTTATTTAAATGATGAAACCGGGTATGAATAGATCATTCTTTAACCATATGTTTTTTTTTTGGTGATTTTAATCCTGAATGTGATTTTTGAAGTCCTATGGAATTTTTCTAGGGTTGTAGTTTTTTTTAGTCTTACAACATTAACTGTAGTTTGGAGTCATTGAACCATTCTTGCGATTCAATTATAAGTATTGTTTTTAATAGTTGCATTTGTTGATATACTAAATTATTTTTTATTGATATATAATAATTATATTTTTTATAGCTATTCTTGGTGTTGTAATTGAGGTGTTTCCATTATAAATTTTTGTTTCTAATATATTTTTCTAAGTGTTTCGCTGGCTATGAAGCAAGAGACCATTATCATGTATAATGTGGACATTCCTCAAACTGCTGAATTGAGGCTATGGTGTCAGTCATTAGGATAAGATGGAGCTAATTGATTTGATGCAATTAAATGTTGATATGAGGGAGTAATTCATTTGTGTATGTTGAAATTTCCTTACCTGTGAGATTAGGATTGTAATTAAAGGTTTAAATTCATAACTTGGAAGTTTACTTTGCGCAATGAGAGTGTAAATATTTAGTGTTTTCACTTTTTTCAAATGATTAATTCTCAAAAAATAGATATTTACACTGTATTTACTATGACATTTTAGCAAGTAAAATTAACGAAATTTGATCAATCAGAAAATTTTGATATTTAAGTTCGTATATTATATGAGTGGTAAAGCACGACATATGTTATGAGCTATACTAAGAAACTAATTGATGTCTTTTGTAAAATTAGTGAATGACATTATCGAAATATAAGTTTTCACAAATCTAATGTTGAATTGTTCGCATTATATGAAAAGCTAAGCACCTAATGTTTTGAAGTAGATATCATTTTTTGTTCCATAGCAGATATGAAAACCCTCCTTGCCAGTATTATCCCATTTTGGTGGCCAGATTGAGAAACAAAGGTTGCTTTGATGACATAATTTTTGTGCAAGTACTATAGATATCTAAAGTGCTCTTATCAGTAGCTTCCGATCCCCAATTAGGACGGTGCAAATTTCTGGAGAACCGCAGGTTCAACGGCTCACTCAATCCTCTACCATATTGCATCTCCCATACTAATGAAATTTCAGATGCTACCTGCTTTAAGGACAAATTACAATAGGCATTTATACAAATGGCTTCAAAAATGACTCGAATAAATATTCGCAATTTGCATTTCTTGGCACTGATTCTAATGAAATCCAGCTTGTGCTCCCCCATACTAATGAATGAGAATCAGATATAGCTTTCTAAATTAAGCCCTTACAATGCCGCAATCACGTTTCGATTGGGACATATCAAAATGCACAACAAACAAACGAAGTGAATTTCATGTAAACTGTTTCCTGCTTAATTTGTTATACTGTCTATAAACAAGGGCATAGGGCATCATAATATTAGAAAGTTGCTTATTGTAGCATCATCTTTGACCCATCAGGTATTTGGTCTTCACATATTTTGAAGTACTTGAGGTAATATGATTGGCCTGAAACCGTTTCCTAGAACTCTCGGTAGGAGGAGCCTCTTCTAATTCATCATCTGTGCCAATCATTGAAGAGCCCAACCTGGTTTGTTTAGCTATTCACCTTAGAATATGTTCATTTAAGTAATAGTTTAGTATATAGCCTCTCTGCTTTGGCAAGGTAAGTACCCAAGGGCGGAATTGATCAAACTTTGTCCAAAAGATTTGGAATGCATTCTCACAACATCCTTGAACTTCTTTTGTTCTTCTAAAGTCCATAACTTGGAAACCTCTTCTGCCATGCAGTCAATTTTCCATTGCCAAAAGGCAGGCCCTATATCAGATTGCAGCTGGATTTTCTTAGCATTGATGTCCTATCTGACACATTCAATAGATCCAGGGGATATACATGAACAAGACTTAGGACTTTTATTCAATGGTTTTATACACTGGAGAGCTAATACTAATACTGATAATCATTTCTATGAATATGTTTAATATAAAAGTAGTTAGAGCAGTCATTTGTACTTCTCTCATAAGAGCTTATCTTCAGGTTTCCATTGAGTATCCGAATTTCAAAAATTAGTTTCATATTTCAAGAATGCAACGTTTAAATGCTAGATCAAATCTTAGAGGTATTAGTTTGACCAAATGAGATATGCTAATGTGGGAAATCAAGTATATAAAGACTACACAATTTCAGAAGGAAATGCCTTGACATAAAATTAGAGTGAACAAAGAGAGTCAATTCCAAATTCTAGCGCATCTTGAACAATTGCAGAAAACCATGGGTAACGGTAAAAAATTGGTTAATTTGCACTATCTGGCAGGTGAACCTGGCCACTTGTAAGGTATAAGAGTAACTAAGAACCCAATTAGTTCCAAAGGAGAACATAAGAATGATGCAAGAAGCAGCTTGCTTGAATAGAATAACTGAGTTAAAAGCCAAAAATTTCCCTTGAAAAAGTTACACAAGACATAATAAAGGAGAGTTCCTAATAATGACAAAACTTTTATACAAATGATAGGGAGGTCAATGCTCCTTACAACTCAAACCTAAAAGCATTAGAACAAACTCTGTCATGGCTTATATACAAGGTGGGAGAAGGAAATAATAGGAAAAAGGGGAGAAAGAGGATATCAAGATCTACAGGAAGATTCATTTTGTGGCATCAACTTTTTTAGAATATTTTGTTCTTAAAGTGTCAACAAAAGCTTATTCAGAACTTATTTTAGTGCTTGTAATGTTTTCTCCACAAACTTCACCACTATGCTACATTTTGTAAGCTAGTATATCTACATTTATATCAGCATCTCCTATCATCTATCGTGTACCTTATCCTTCGAAGGAAATCTCAATCAAAACTGGACCTCATGAAGATTTTGACTTTGGTGGATATCCTCCTTTGGAGAAAAGAGACAAATAGTTTATAGCAGACAGCTCAATGACTTTGCACTGTGGCTAAATTTTATGGACTGGAATTAGCACTAACGTCAATGATCTTAACAAAAAGGATAATGTCCAACAGATTATTGATCACAAATCCACCTAATTCCAAAAACTGAATAGTAACTAATTAAATAAAAGCACCACAACTAGAAATTTACATGCATCAGTTGAATCACAATTCACAACACCATCAATTAAAAACATAGATTAGTTTGTATCAATTCAAGTGTAGGAAATTAAACTTATAGATTCCTTCACTCTAGCACCAAACCGAATGCGTCTAAAGAAACCAAAATTTGAGGTCTCGTACAGTTTAATTAGATAGCGGCCTTAAGAACTCTGGTACAAAAATTTCAACTAGCAGCAGCCTACCTCGTTTCTACAAATGCATACGATGTAGTAATTTATTCAAATATATGGTAGACACTTGTAAAAAATAAAAAGAGGTGCCATGGATTGAAAAGTTAAAAGAAGGAATAAATACCCACATATGTATTACAAAATCTTCGCCAGACAACAAAATGCATTCTACAAAGAAATAAATTCCCCACTTGGGGGTATTATGTTATTGGGGGTATTATGTTAATTAATCAAATTGAGGTTGGCATCCCTCCCCCCTTGGGAGTTTGCCGTTAAAAAAAAGTATTTTCTACTAATATGAATGTTTAAAACAAATAGAAAATAAATAGGACTCTATCATGATGCCTTATTGGCAACGCGGCAGAGCTAGAAAAAATTCTTAGTGGAGGCAAAAGCAATATTAAATTTTTTTATTTACTCTTTTTCTATTTTTTTAAGAAAAAAACAATTCACCAACAAGTTGAAATAAAAAACTTTTTTATAACTTACTTTCAAATAGAATTTTGTGACCCACATATTCTTTTAGAATATTAGTTCATGAACCAATTTAGACGATTATGTAATTCTTTCATTTCTTTTATAAGAAAACTCAAAGAGCACATTTGAAATTATATCAAAATTATATAGCTACTGTAGGAATTTAAGGGGGCAGTGGGACCGCCCCCTACCTTAAATCCGCCACTGAATGGGATAAGGTTCACTTGAATTCAAGCTACTATTTGTCAACAAAAACTAGAAGCCTGAGCATTGATATACTCAGTTTCGAGTCCTGCGCCCAGAAAGAAAGAAGGAAAACAATTAAATATAATTTGATCAAACCTTGAGGTTATTGAATTGA
Organism: Coffea eugenioides; assembly: GCF_003713205.1. Taxonomy (NCBI): domain Eukaryota; kingdom Viridiplantae; phylum Streptophyta; class Magnoliopsida; order Gentianales; family Rubiaceae; genus Coffea; species Coffea eugenioides. The sequence continues at coordinate 16,315,975 of NC_040042.1, read as the reverse complement.
AACGGTCTGAAATTTAGAACAAGAGTCGCGGCTTGGGGTTTCATGAAACTTAAAATTGAAAGAAAGGGGAGAGGGGTAGCGGCAACCACTAGGCACTAGCTGGCGGATACGGGGCAGGAGCGGTCGTCAGAACGACCGCTCCTGAACGGTCTCCTCACAAGACCCAAATGTGAGGCGAGAAATATTCCACGTCAGGAAGCCTTCAACAGGCCCCAAAAACGACGGCGTTTCAAATAAAAAATGTTTAGCCAAAACGGGAACATGACGGACCAAACGGAAGAGTTTGAAATTTGAAAATCAAGTTCAAAATTTGAATCAGCCGCATAAAACAAAACTGAGAGAAAAGAGGAGGTATCCTGCTGAAAGTAGCAATTGACAGAAAAGTGGGTGGAGAGAGCTGGGGTATGGTGTTGAGTGAATAAGGAAGAAAGCAAACAAAAAAGTGGAGAGCCACACAAAACAAAACTGAGGGAAGAGAGGAGACGTCCTGCTGCAGGTAGCAATTGATAGAAAATTGGGTGGAGAGAGTTGGGGTATGGTGTTGAGTGCATAAGGAAGAAAGCAAACAGTGCAGTGAGAGTGTTGTATGCATTTTGAAGCTGGGTATGAGAGTGTTGTATCCATTTTGAATGCGTGCAAGGCAGGCGGCAAGGTAGAAGCAAACAGAGGAAATTAATCATCTCACGAAGCCAGATTTTGTCGTGCAACTTAATAGCATAAGCAACTGCGCTCTCCGAATTCGGTGAAACATAAAGCGTATGGTGAAGACCAAGGTAATGTTACTGAATACAGTCTGTTAAATGAGTAATATGTAGTTGGTCTATGCTCATCATGCAATCTTAGTTTGCTCCTCTCCTGACCATGCAGTGTGTATAAAATGAAGACGTAAAGTTCATTGAGGTGAAGCAGATGAAAAGACATATATGTGAATAATAAAAGGGTGTACCTGGTGTTGTAAGTTAATTACATAATGTAAGAAATATATTACAATGAGTAGAAAATACTTTGTTTGGCCCTCAAAATGTAGAAATAGTAGAAAATGCGCAATTGGCTTAGGCGCTTGTTATTAACGAATGATATAAGATCCAGTGAGCTAAAGAACCTAGAACCTAAATATAATCAGCAGAGTGGATGTACATACAGTTAAAATAGACTTACACCGTGTGACCAATACGTTACAGTCTATATAACTTAGTGTACATGGAGTTCTATTAGTACATAAATAATGCCGTTGTCTTAGAATAAAAGTAAGGTGATGTGATTCATTAATCGTATTGATAAGTGTAATAATAGGATTTGGTATACGAGTAATGTGTGATTCATAATACATTATGAATGGTAATATACATTTATCTTGTCGTTTATGTACATACAATTCATGAAGTGTTACAAATTATGGTGTTTGATGCATAATTGGTAGGAGCAGAAATAATGAATTGCAGCAAATTGACAGAAGATAGGATCCCTGAGTTGGGAATGGAGTTTAACAGTGAAGAGGATACGTACAAGTTTTACAACAAATATGCCTTTAAAATGGATTTTAGTATACGCAAAAACTATCTGAATAAAGATAAAGATGGCGTGACCACGTCTAGGAGATATAGTTGCTACAAGGAAAGTGTGAAGTGCAAGTACGAAGGTGATGTGATGCCAAAGAGGACACGAGCGCCGACGAAAATGATCTGAATGTGGAGGAACGTGATAAGATTCAATTTGTGAATGAAATGGGAGAGGCAGTAATCGCAAGAGGATTTAAAAAATGTACCAGTGGGAAGAGAAGTAAAGTGATGCGAAGTTGGGTCGATAAATTTGACAGATTAAAAAGAAAATCTAGATTGTCAAGAGCTACACAGACTACGGTAAGGATCCAATAACTATTATGGTAAACATTTATGCTACAACAATGTTATCGTAATTCCCTATCTACAATCCATAAGTACCATTCACTATAAAATAACATTATTGTCGTGTCAATAATACAGGTCTCAGAATCGGAGCCGACATCGATTTCATTTGATGAACACATGTTTATGGGATGCCGTTCATCAATTGACTCAGTTTCGGTTAGTATAAAATAAACATGGCTTTAACTTTTATTTGGATGTTTCTTACAGCACAATTAGTTATGATGACGTTACATTGTGTGATGATTTTGTTACGGCTGACATCCCTCATGATATACTCTTTTTGTCTGTTTTATATAATTATTTGACCCATACAAAATTCGTAGATGCATTCAATGAGTTAGTCAGTGAATGGCCCTCCAAACACTGTTGCTCCCGAAATCGAGGAAAGTCTAACGGTATGCATACATTTAGTAGATAAAATAAGGTCCTTTTTTCGTATCGTAGAGCTACTTTTTCTTTAATTGTAATGGTGGGCACCCGAACGCTATCGAAACATGCATATTTTGTAGTTAACATATAATGCTTTAATGACATATTATTTTGTATTATCCGAAAGTCCACCGATTGGCTAATCAGGGGCCTCATGGCAGTGTCCCTACAGAATGGATGCACCCCAAATTTTTTATATTTTTCAAACATAACTCCGTCAGAGATATTTTAATGGTTTGAAATATCATTTTTTATAGTGTCTAGTCCAATTTAGCTTTGGAACTGAGCAATATAGGCATTGCTAATGAGTTGTTGATAATTGAATAATTATATTGTACAACGTAGGCGGAGCGTGCAACAATTTCAACACACTGTAATAAGGATGCATATCATGTATTTTCACCATCACCCCAGGTGACAAGCTTTTATCATTACCCCATATATATATGGTGTCTTGTTAATTGGATATTTCGACAGCGTATATCATTAACCGTATGTATCATTAACTATATTGACTGATTTGTCATCGTTACATATTTCAGGAAAGAAATAGCACCTTGGGATTGCGACTAACTATTGACATCAACTCCCCTCAGTTGCAGGTTGATGAATGATGTGTACCTACAATTTTTATGAATACAAAACAATTGGTTATTCCAAACAATTGAGTTTGTTGCTCTCCGTCCCCAAGTTCACCTCATTTACTGATGTTCGTACTTGTCCAGAAAAGATATTGCTCAATTTCGATCGGTTCCGTATTGTAAGCTTGTTTTAATGTACAATCTCTCAATGAATTATGCTTGTTGATTGTAATTCTAAAATTACTTCAAACATTAGGTGTCTAGCACCAGATTTGCAGTGTCTAGCACCAGATTTTTCAGACATGAAGGTGTCTAGAACCAGATTTGTGGTGTTCGTGGACGAACATTTACTAAATGCAGCCATGTCGTCCCTACCAGGGAATGCCGCATATGTACGTTACAAGAAATTAATAAACTGTTACAACTTATTGATGTGCTTGTACAGGCACCTTGTCATGTTCGTATATGTTAAAACTTAGATATGTGGCTTATAATTGTGTTAATGATGAGTATTACAGATAGTATTACAGGCACTTCAATAGGTATTACTCCTTTAGTACGGAAATGAAGTTACAATTGGCGTCTCGGATTGGTTCCACACGACCACATGCCAAGTAACAGTTTCGCAAAAGAACATGATATTTCATTGGGACAACTAATTTGAAAGTGGGGTAACTAATATTTAAAATGCAACAAATAGTCATAACGAGATGTACAGATTGAGTTACAACGAGTTACGTGTATGTTACAATTCATTACAACAATGAATTGGCAATCGGCAGCTTTTCGTCTTCTCTAGTTAAAACTAGTGATTTTACAACTAATGATATTTCCCGATATTACAACTAGTGATACTACAGTTATTTAACGTCCGATGAACCTTTCCTCTTCTCTTGTTTGTGCAATTGCTCTTGGCACCAACAATAATTCCTTCTCTCGACACATTAAATTTCTTAGACACTTAATATAGAGATGATCATTTCGAACCCTACAACATTACATGTAGCGAGGCCTTCTCGAACATCTCATTAAAATAGCGAGATCTTCCCGAACATTAAGCAAACCTGGATGCGTTTAATTGGCTCCCAAGACTTGGTTTAAAACTGAACACTGTATTGATGAGACTGTAATCCTTGTTGTAGGGAGGTTGAAGATAGCAAAAAATGAATCGAGTACACAGATCCATTGCCACTTTAATATGAAGAGAAATTTGAAGTGTGAAATTGAATAATAATACGGACGAAAATGAAAGGGGGACGAACAAACTGGAGTCTTGTCTGTGTAAGGGATATACACCTGCAAGGGGGTTCTTTTATAGTCCGCAATACCCTCTAATATGGTAAAATATCAGACCCCAACATATATGAGACCAACTAGTACATCACAGGAATGGAATCTGTTTACTCAAATACAGCGCATGGACCATACAATCTTGTTAAGTTCAATAAACATAATATTTGGATGTAGCAAGGTGATTATGTTACAAGGCTCCGATGTTACAATCTCGAATGCAGTTACATTTTTATCATACAAGCTTACTGTCACATGTGCTGGTAGAATTTACTTGACTGATTGCATAATGGTGCTCTTCTTTGTTGCATGTGTAGACTTGTTCTTTATCTCAATGTCAAGGCCTCCTAAAATGCGAAGAACATGTATTTAATATGATTTCATATCTATTGTTGTGTAACAAATTGTTAACCAATTTGTAACAGTTTTCAAACACACTGTAATTAATAGTTTTCAAGCACCACTGTATTAATTTTCGAACACACTTTAACATTCTATTAACTATTTTATAACAGTTTTCAAATACACTGTAACTTACCAATAACTATTTTGTAACACTCTTCAAACACACTGTAACTAATAGTAACAATAACAGTTCTGTATTAATTTTTAAACACTGTAACACTACAAAAACTATTTTGTAATACTCTTCAAACATACCGTAACTTTCCAATAACTATTTTGTAACACTCTTCAAACACACTGTTGCTTCCTTGCTCAGTTGTTGTCATGGTGGCCCCTTGTTGCAATCCCTGACTGATGTTATCAGGCACAACTGATGAGGTATAAATTGGATTCTCCATGTCCATTACATCTTCATTCAGCTCTGGAAGTTCTCTGGTTTCAATAATTGTCCTCGTAATTGCATCGTTTTCTTCATACTGCGCTGCATTATGCTCATCTTCTTCAAACCATTTCTCATCAATTTCATCAGCATCATCATCTTTATCGTTGCCCCCTTTTTCAGCAGATTGAAATTCTAGCTCTTCTTCGGTATCAGGACTCGTGTACATTGTATAGTTCTCATGTATAGATTTTTTTCCTTTGTCCAATGCTTCAGGCCCAGAAGTGGAAGTTTTTGCTCTCGAATGAGAATACAATATTTCTGCAATCTTTAATATCCTTCATTGGTTATTAACATCAATGTTATACAGCTCATTTAACTCAGCCTGTAGTTACATCACAACATTACCAATCCATAAATGAGCCACTTGCTCTCAAGAATGGAAAACAATACATGTATATACATATATGAACAACTTCGTTAGCTTGGCAGATAGGCTGATATTTGAAAGTGATTCCAATTTTGGCATTTTCAAAATGCCTTCCTGCGAGCATCAAGGTGACACACAGGGTTGGGGATTTCAGTTCCATTACTGATCCATTTATGTTCACGTCGAAGCAAACTTCAAATCTTGGGTTAAAAAATAAATTGGCCGATACATGGCAAGAGTAATTTAAAAACTCACAACTGCTATGGGTTCAACGATGTAACGTTCCATCTTATTCTTTGCGACACCTTTCCCACCCCAATTTAGCAGGCGGGCAAACATGTCAATGACCTGATCCTCAATCAATTTTTTCAATTAAATATTAGCAAATAAATAATATAGAGGTACTGTATCATTGGTCACAAGGCAGCTTGGAAAAGTAAGCTAATCATGGCCATCAAATTTAAATTCCTAACCCGATTCGAGACATGCATGCCATTGCCAAGTGTCTTCAAATCAACGCGTGTTAGGGAGAACTGGAACATTTGAACCAATATGTCCCTACCATTGCATTACACAAAATCTTACAATAATTAGTTGGTACAATAAGCAACTCTGTACAGCTTAATAAAATGATAGAAAATGCTGATATCGAACTAAAGCCTTGGTGAGAAACTTACTTGGGATTCTTGTTTGGGTCCCATGCGTAGGCAGCAACCCTTTTCTCATATAAGTTAACTGTCACATGTGCCGGCAGGATATACTCGGTCGACCTTAACATCGTGCTCTTCTTCATTGCTCGAGTAGGCCTTTGCTCAACTTCCTTCCCCTGACACAATCGAAGACAAGGATTAAGGATTTCAGAGCTTGTGTTATAACTGGAGACTGTAAAAATGGGTGTTGTGCATGTAACTTGAGGTCAACGTATTTGTAATAACCAATGAACACTTTGTAACTGTTCATTAGATTATATATCTAATATATGCAAGTAAATTCTCAAAATACTCTCTAAAACTATTCTGTATCGTACATTTATTTATTAACCATGAAAATATAGACAAAAATATTTAACCAACCTTGTCGATTTCGACCATATGAACGTAGCCTTCTCGGAGTGTTTGCATCAAATGCAGGATTTTCATGCTGACTGGGATTTGACGGTTGTTCCTCTAGACAATTATCTTCACCACATTCACGGCTGTGACTATTATGCAGCTCCTGTTGTTGTTGATCTTCTATGTTCGCATGCAGCTTCTTGTTCATCTCTAAGAAATCATTGTTTACTTCAGCTGGACGTCTACTTTCAACACCCGTGACTGTCCTCATTGGTGTCACAGTGCTCGAAGATGGGCAAGGACCTTCATCCGTTTGCTCATTGTTATTTGTCACTGTACCTTTACCATTTCTGTGGTCCTCTCCTTCACTCTGTCCACTCACATTCATAGCATCATCTGTTGCTCTACCACCTCCTTCACCATCGCTAGCCTGAAGGTTTTCATTATGATCTTTGGCACCCGCATCTTCATTATCATCTTTCTCGTTTTCTTCACCATCATGTCCTTCTTCTGCAGATTCATATTCAGATCCTTCTTTGCAATCGGTATCCCGGTACATTGCCACATTCTGGTCCTTATTTTTTTCCTCCGTATACAATGATTCGACCAGATCGCATGCTGCTTTTCCCTGACGTGCCATTTCTTTCTCATATACTTTTTTCTCTTTCAGGTACTCCTCTTTTCGCTTCATCATGTCTTCCTTACTCAACTCATTGTATGCTGCTCGGGCAATATTATTATACTGCATTGTAATATCACCCACGTTAAACTCATCTACTTTTTGTGTCCTCACTTATATTCCATATACTTCTTTCTAAATAGTAGATTGCTTGCTTTCTTTATTATGATGGATATGCATACCTCTGTCACCTTCACTCCTTTCGCCAAAACCTTACATTGATACTCTTTCCTGCCCACAAAGTCCAGTGAAACAAATTTAATACTGCTGTTAAATAATGATTGCTATTTTCTATTACCTACAATCCGACCTGAATTTCATCCATGGATTCAACAGTGGAAGTGGTTCCGCAATCTCACTTGTTCCTGCTACCTCCATTTGCTCATCTTCAGCTGTGTTTGTGGCCATTTTTTTCCTTCTTTTCCCTGCCTTCTTCCCACTGCAATATGCCGATAAATTATCACCAACTTCACTTTTTGAGTGCTATACAAATTGTGAGACACAAACATTAGCCACTTACATATTAAGTGATTTAGATGAAGCCTCGGGTTCTTTGCCACCAAACTCTCTTACTGGCTCATCTCTACCACCTTGGCCACTTGAAGTTCTCGATCTTTTTCCTGCCATCTGAACTAAGAGTTATACAACTGCACTTCAGTTCTATTATGCTTCCCAGATTATTCTGAATGCATTACAAAGTAATAACATATATAATACATCACTCTCAAATCTCAATAACAATACTTTTAAAAACTTGTAACTTTCCTTCCACACTATGTTTGCCAAAATTAACAGTGAGTTAATTATTCTACGGGGCAAATTCCACTTATGATCTACTCTCACTCATTTATCATTTTTTACACAATCGACTTTGTCGCGCCCCACTTTTCGAAATGAATTGTGTGAATTGTGTGTGAAGTGTGGTGTGAGCATGTGCAAAAATGAAAAGTAAAAAGGCCATGGGACTTTGGAAAGCGACGATTTGGCCAAATGAAATTTTTTAAAAAGGGTTTTTTTAAATATGAAAACGGAGTCGCCACTTGGTATAGATTTGGGGTGTACCAAGTCACCCAAAAAGTGTTTTTAAAGACAAAGTAGTAAAAACCCTTTTTAAAACGACTCCTAGTCCACGTAAGCCAAAGAAAAAGGTTCGGGGGTCACGTTTGACAAAGGGGAAGGCAAGGATAGAATCCAAGGCACCCCTTTGACCTAGCCAAGGCTAGTTGCGCGACTTAACCTTACCTTTCCTAATTTTCTACCCAATATATGTTCGCACGTTGGACATGACTATATGAATGCAAAAACCTAGACCTAGGGGGATCGGGGGAAATTTCTCTTCAAAGGTCGAGTGGTGCCAATCACATTAATTGTGAAGCCCAATAATGATCCTTTTGGAGAGGTCACACCTAAATCTAAATGACGTGAAAAATGAGTGGAATGCATGCCATGTGAAAGTGTAAGTTTGTGTGAAGTGAGAAAGATGATAAAAGTAATAAGATAAGAGTGAAGGTGTGCAAATGTAGATGAAAGTACTCGTGTGCGAGTGAAGATAAAATGTTCGTGTGCAAGTGAAGATAAAAGGGTTCGTGTGCAAGTGGAGACAAAAAAGTGTTCGTGTGCAAGTGAAGGTGATAAAAAGGTGCATGTGTGCAAATGAGACAAAAGTGAAAGTGTAATGATAGAGTGGATTGAGAATGCATGAGCCTAGGGAATTCATGCGTATTGGGTACGGGGAGACCTAAATCGTGACTTGATTTTCCCTTTGATTAGAAGGCGAAACTAGCGTGCTAAGGCTATCGAGTAGCCACACTCGCTCGTTTCCCTTATCGGAAGGGGACCCTCAAGTGAATGGACCCTACAACTATCATGATATGCAAAAATCCTAAAATGAAGGGAAAGGGGGTTCGAGGAGCATGCCAAGTGATAAAACTAAGAAAAATGCATGATATGTGGTGAACAAGCAAATGATATGCTAATGAGGGGGAAATCCCTAAGGGTCTAGCGTTGGACTAGCCCATTCTATGAATTCCGACTAGCGTTGGACTAGCGGAAACGTACATTCATCCATTCCATTCATTCATGGCTATGAAAGCAAGTAGACATGCCAAAATACTCGTAAACACATAGCACATAACATTTAGCATGCTCGACTAGATGCAAGAGCCTAATAAAGCAATTAAACATGTAGCAACAAAAACAAGCAAGCAAGGGGAAAGGGAAGTGGACCAGATGCTCTCCGAGCCCTATCTATTACAAGCCAAGAGGTGTACACATACCCCATAAAAGCATAAAGGGGAAGGGGAAATGGACAGATGCTCTCCGAGCCCTATCTATTACAAGCCAAGAGGTGTACACATACCCCATAAAACTTAAATAAAAGCAAAAGCAAGTAAATGCATGCAAGGAGGTAAGGAAAGCGGAGTAGGCATGCATATTCACATAACACGTAGGAGCACGTAGGGTCAAATGAAAGGCAAATGAAGGATAGAGTGTACCTCCCTTGAAGCGACGCCCTAACGCAGTGAAATTACTAACTTACCCTCCAAAATAATAAAAAGGTCAAGGTACCACTTAAATTATCAAATAATCACACGAAACAAAAATTAAATATGAAAAATGAAAGTTAAACACTAAATTGAGTCAAGCAAAGTATTTACATAGACAAACCAACCATGTACAAAGCAATTAATACAAGAGGGACTTAATTAGAAGGACTGAAAATTTCTGAAAAAAGAGTAAAATAAAATTCCAAAATTGATGACTTAAGATGAGACCCATAAAAAATCAAATGCAAAAATGTGATTAGACCACAAATCCAAGCTAAAAAATTCTATTAAAACTTATTGAACCTCAAAATGCATCCTAAAACTCACTAAACGTCTTACCCAAAATCATGTCAAAGCAAACCAAAAGCAATTAAGATTCTAGAATGACAAAAGTGATTAAATTATTCAACTAATTGGACCATAACAAGACAAGGGAGAACTTAGGGGGTTAAAGTGCAAGTGTTTTAGGACCTAATTGTAAGAAATCAGCACATATTTGGGCCTTTGAAGAAATGATTGAAAATTAAGGGTTAAAGCATAAATTTCAGAACTATTTCATGCATGCAACGTAAAAGATTTCTGCATTTTGAAGTTCTCTGCAACTAAAACACATGCCGGATGCATTCATTTCTTTTCTTCGCATACAGATTTCAACCACTTTGATCGGAAAAACTTTTAACCACAACATTAAAAATTAATCTAAACGTCATAACACACAAATTCAGAATTCGAACAAACTCAAATATAGAAGAAAACTGATGCAAAGACACAAGGAAGCTACGGCATTTCTTATCCATTTCACCATCCTTTAACAGTTTCAGCCGAATTGAAAACTGGAATCAAGGCAAAAAGATAACAAAGCTTTCTTCCCATTTTTATCCTAAAACATGTAGATTTAATCACCAAGATGGTCGGACACAATCATGCAAAATCTGAACAACTACAACAACTTAAAACATTCCTGCAACCAGAAGAAACTCTCGATATGGATTGAAATTTGATGAGTATCTAGATTTTTTAAAAGCTAAACAAGCAAACACAGCCAGTCTTAATCATCCATTCAGCCGAGCATTACATCTTTGTTTGCCGCAGAATCAGAGCTGGAAGTCTGAGTTGCTTAGCAGCAAAAGAAACGGCAAGAGACGCAGCTCACATAAGCCTCTCGGTTCAAACATTTAAAATGCAGCAAGGCAACGTAATCCAAATTCCATGAATACTTGTGAAATCCCAAACTCTAGCCTTTCAAGATGACAGACCCAAACCAGAAAATGAATGCCCAAATGCAACTTAACCAAGAAAAACACAGCAAAACTATCAAGGGGACCTGAGCATAGCCAGCGAAAATAGCAGAATGCAGCGAAGGATGATTATCATTCACGTGGGAGCTTGGGTGTTTGTCTTTCAGCAACTATTTGGACATGATGCAAGTACTTCACCCCCCAAGCATAAAAACCCAACACCCCTTGTCTAATTCTTCTTTCCAACATAGGGTCAACCAGTAAACTGGATGACCGAAGTATTGGCGAGCAAGTGCAGGTAAGAAAAACAGCAAAAAAGCATGCGAGAACTTTTCTGTTTCTGATGGATCAAACGAAACTTGTCTAACTTCAGCAAATTCCACGGAAAGAATCCAGGCGAAGGAAACAAAATGACCAACTTGAAAAATCTGGTTCGCAATATCTGAAAAACTTTGTAACTCTTCCATGTTTACTTCATCGGATTCATATACTTTACAAACAATTTCCGATCTAAAATCATGCAACCATACGACTCAACACTAAGCAAACCCAATCGATAGAACAAGAGGTGAGAACTGCAAAGCTTTACCACATTTCAACCTTAACAAACATCACACAAGCCAAGCAAACATACCAGCCCCACTGTGAATTTTAATCCCAAAGACCAAACTTAAACCAATCTACAGAAACGAAATGGAAAGCTACGAAGGACCACCGACCGACATGTTGCAAGAAAAAGATATCAACCCGCGATCACAGAAAACAGTTTCTAAGTCTAAAAGGTAAAGGTGTTACCTTTAACTACAAGATGAGCCGGGGAATGACCGTGAAAGGATTGGGAAGATTCTGCTAGGACTTCGAAAGATATCAACGGGAGGCCAGTGATGATGGCGCAGCACCGTCGTTGCAACCTCACATTTCCTTCCTTCTTCGCACTGTCGCCGCTCTTTCTATCAACCGTCCTCTTTTGCTTTCTTCCAAGGTTTTCCTTTTTCCCTTACCAGAATCTCTATTTCTACCCACGGCCCTTTCTATTTTCTACCTCCCCACGTGGTTCCCCCCTCCTCTCAGTTTTTCTGGTTTCTCCTTTCAGCCCACCGAAGCCTCAGCTCTCCTCTCGCCATCCCTGTTTTCTTTCCCTTTTGCTGTGTTTCTGTCCCTCCGGCCCTCTCTCTCTCTTCGTGGGTTTCTCCTGTAGCTCTTCTCTTGCTCCTCACTCAGACCTCTCCAATTTTCTTAGCCGTGAACTCTCTCTCAAACCAAAACCCTTGCTCAGTTTTTCTTTTAGCCTGCCGATGCTCTCCCCAAAAAACTCCCTCTTGCGGCTGATGTTTTCTTTCTTTTATATGGAACTCCAAGGCCCTTAAACCCTCCACTGAATGGTCAGGATGAAGGCCAGCCTCTGCCTTCATCCTGCCCTTCAATGGCACGTACGAAGTTAGCCCTTTGCAAGCTGCCAAAAATGCAGCTTGCAGGCCACGATCCCTTTTTTTTTTTTTTTTTTTTTTTTTCAAGAAAACTAATACAACTTGATAATTACAGAAATGATAAAATAAATAATAACAAAATTACACAAACCAGGTAATAATAATTATAACAAAACAAAAATAATTTTAAACAAAACACTAAACAAAATGGCCATTTTTTAATTTTCAATTTTTCTCTTTTCATCATTTTCTTTCTCTCAAAATAACTTAATAAAAATAACTAAAGTGCCCAAAGATTGAATTTAAAGAAATAAACATATTTTGGTGAACAATTTTTCCTTTTTTCCTTTTTCCTCTTTTTTTCATTTTTCCAATCCAACTAAAGCCTATTTTTGAATTTTTCTTCTTTTCCTCTTTTTCTTTAATTTCTTTTTTCTCCTTTTTATGATTTTGCATTTTCATTTTTCTTTCAAGAAAGCAAAAAAAACAAAATGACTAAAATGATTTTTCTTTTCTTTCTAAAAACTCTATAAACTTAAAAACTAAAAAAACAAAAAACTAAAAACTAAAAACTAAAATCTAAAACTTAAAAGTGATTAAAAACCTAAAATGACAAAATAAAAATGAATAGACAAACTAAAAGGGCAAAATGAATAAAACTAAAATAAAATAACAACTAGAAATGCAAAACACACAACAATGAACTAAATGCAAGCGATCTAAAATAAAAATCATGAAATAGATGCCACATACAAATTATTCAAAATTTGGTGTCTACAGTTTGCCCCTCTTTGTCTGAGTTTTGAAAAAACTCGAGACAAAGAAGTGGACACCAAATACTTACCTGTGTTATTGGGCTGCAAAAGATTCCGACGAACCGGAATTCTAATACGAGACTGACCCGAACATGAAAAAATAAGACGGGACTGACCCGAACAGGAATTTAAACGGGACTGACCCGAACATGAAAAATAAAACGGGACTGACCCGAACAGGAATTTAAACGGGACTGATCCGAACAGAAAAATAAAACGGGACTGACCCGAACAGAATTTAAACGGGACTGACCCGAACAGAATTTAAACGGGACTGACCCGAACAGAAAAATAAAACGGGACTGACCCGAACAGGAATTTAAACGGGACTGACCCGAACAGAATTTAAACGGGACTGACCCGAACAAAATTTAAAATTGGGATAGATCCACGGGATAGACTCGAACAGAATATTTAAAATTGTGATAGACCCACGGGATAGACCCGAACAGAAATGTAAAATTGGGATAGACCCACGGGATAGACCCGAACAGAAATTTAAAATTGGGATAGACCCACGGGATAGACCCGAACAGAAATGTAAAATTGGCGATAGACCCACGGGATAGACCCGAACAGAAATTTAAAATTGGGATAGACCCACGGGATGTTGTGAAGTTGGCGGCACGAAATCCAGGCGTGATTTTTGGAATGTTGGCGGCACGAAATCTAGGCCCAACTTGATGTTTGGAACGTTGGCGGCACAAAATCCAGGCCCAACAGAATTTTTGGAATGTTGGCGGCACGAAATCCAGGCCCAACTTGATTTTTGGAATGTTGGCGGCACAAAATCCAGGCCCAACGTGGTGATGTGAAGTTGGTGGCACGAAAACCAAGCCCAACGTGACATTTGTGATGTTGGCGGCACCTAGTCCAGGCCCAACGTGATAAAGTGAAGTTGGTGGCACGAAAACCAAGCCCAACGTGATAAAGTAAAGTTGGTGGCACGAAAACCAAGCCCAACGTGATAAAGTGAAGTTGGTGGCACGAAAACCAAGCCCAACGTGATAAAGTGAAGTTGGTGGCACGAAAACCAAGCCCAACGTGATAGAGTGATGTTGGCGGCACGAAAACCAAGCCCAACGTGATAAAGTGATGTTGGCGGCACCAAATCCAGGCCCAACGGGATTTGGTGAATGGTCAGTGGGATAAGACCCAGTCCTGCCATCCAATTGGTCAAGAAATTGACTTTGATTTGTCAAGAAGCAAGAAATTAAATTTGACTTTCCAAGAGACAAGAATTTGA